>NC_045787.1:98101410-98404535 GCF_009873245.2 Balaenoptera musculus
GACTCGCCCTCGCTCCCACTCCACGGCGGGGTGGCGGCGGCAGCAAGAGCCCGCCTCTATGATGAAGTTCAAGCCCTACCAGACGCGGACCTATGACCGCGAGGGCTTCAAGAAGCGGGCTGCGTGCCTGTGCTTCCGGAGCGAGCAGGAGGACGAGGTGCTGTTGGTGAGCAGCAGTCGGTACCCAGACCAATGGATCGTCCCAGGAGAAGGAATGGAGCCCGAGGATGAGCCTGGCGGTACTGCCGTGAGGGAGGTTTATGAAGAGGCTGGAGTCAAAGGAAAATTGGGCAGACTCCTGGGCATATTTGAGAACCAAGACCGAAAGCACAGAACATATGTTTATGTTCTTACTGTCACTGGGAAGATTCTGTTAATATAGGAAGAAAGAGAGTGGTTCAGAGTAGAAGATGCCATAAAGGTCTCCAGGGTCATAAGCCTGTACATGCCGAGTATCTGGAAAAACTAAAGCTGGGTTGTTCTCCAGCCAATGGAAATTCCACAGTCCCTTCCCTTTCAGATAGTAACACCCTGTTTGTAACTGCTGCACAGACCTCTGGGCTGCCGTCTAGTGTAAGATAGAGAGAACTGGAAGGACGTCTTCCACCATGTGCAATCTCATGGGCAGAGGTTTTATTATCCTTGGCAAACATCTGAATGACACTTGCAAACTGTCTGAATTTGCCATGCAGGATTTTCAAACAATTTGCATGTTTTTCAGATGCTTTCAAATCTTCTTTAAAAAAAAAAAAACAAAGTGTAAAATATTTTAAGGAGCCAAAACCATGTGGAATTTTTTTTAGATGCCTTAACTGTGCCCTCAGCCCACCCACCTTGTTATTTTGGTTGGCATTTTCACAGCATTTTTTTCTCAGTTTTTTGTCCATTTGATGTCAGTCTGTGGTTTTTGTCAGATCAGCTTATTCGTGGGTATATTTTCCCCTTAAATTGTTTTCTCATTCACAGTATTAACATATTCAACAAATCCTTCTGTTGCAGGAATTTATGACAATAATTCTTGACATTAAAGCAGTCCATCAACCCCAAAACTTGTTTCATAGGATCACAATTTTGATTCATAGATTCCAGATTTTGGACTATTTCTATATGGCCCTATTTTCAGGAATTTGTCAACTCATTTGTCTCAACTTTCATAACTGGTATTATGTCCCTAACTACCTGATATGGCCGATTCCCCTAAAACTCAATAGTCCTTTAACACGGAGTTTAACTCTATAGAGCTGGTGATTGTTAGGCAGGTACAGTAAGCAAAATGCATGTAGTACATAACATCTTATCCTGACAACTGTATTCATGGAATTTGAATTAGCATGCTCCATTGCCAATTCCCTTCATCCACAATCTCTCTTTACACAGACTACATGAGAACAATATTGCCCTCAATGTAAATTGCTTTTAAAAACATATTTCCAGGGCTTCCCTGGTGGCCCAGTGGTTGAGAGTCTGCCTGCCAATGCAGGGGACACGGGTTCGACCCCTGGTCTGGGAAGATCCCACATGCCGCGGAGCAACTAGGCCCGTGAGCCACAACTACTGAGCCTGCGCGTCTGGAGCCTGTGCTCCGCAAAAAGAGAGGCGGCGATAATGAGAGGCCCGCGCACCGCGATGAAGAGTGGCCCCCGCTCGCCGCAACTAGAGAAAGCCCTCGCACAGAAACGAAGACCCAACACAGCCATAAATAAATAAATAAATAAATAAATAAATAAATAAATAAATAAATAAATAAACCCAAAGTTAAAAAAAAAAAATGGAAAATAAGGAAAATGCCAACTAAAACACAAATGGATAAATAATTTAAAAAAAAAACATATTTCCAGCTTCTTAATTTAGTGACATCTCTTCAGTTAAACTTTCTGGTTACCACCTTAAATGCCAGTCAGTGCTGACTGCCTCACAATTGAGTGAAATGGCCTTCTTGTTCAGCTATTACAGACCTAGATTTTTAAAGCACCTTGGAACCTCTCATCTTTTACAGCTGGTCAGTAGGTACTATTTATCATATAACTAAATATTGGGGCACTGGAACATACCTGAACTAAGAATTACTTTGTCTTACACTTGTCCTTATATTCACTTGAATCCAAGAGTCCCATTTAAAACACATAAATAGATGGGATTGTCTGAAACACCTGTACTTCCCTGACCAAGTCAGAAATGAGGTGGGGCAAGTGAAAGATGATTCCATATGTAGACATTAGTTAGCTCCTTGTAAATAATTGTAACTGGTGGAATATAAAGTAGAAAATCAGCATAGTTATACATTTGTTCTATAAATTGTTAACCTTTAAAAATATAATTGCTGCTAAAAATAGAGTGCTGTTACACTTAAGGAAGATTGGTGCCACTGTTTTGAAAATGATATCTTGTGCCATAAATGCAGCTGAACTAAATATAAATATTAGTTAACAAATTAATGCTGTCAAAGGAATGAGTAAAGTAGAAAAACTTTTAACCAATGGCATTTCATTCTAATTTATGTAGTGTGATCAAACATGGTCATCCAGAATTTTTATTTTTTTTTTTGTACAGAGGTTATGTGTTCTGGGTGTTTTTTTTTAAAGGAAACATTTTAAAATCCCACAGATTGACACTTTGTATCAGTCTTCAATGGACTAAGTTTTTTTCTCAGTAATCTCTGAAATTTCTTTAAATTATGTAATTAACACAGCAGAGAAACTGGATTGTTTTTGTATATAAGACTGTGTCCACCTGAAATGTTGTCAGAAGTACTGGGGGTTGGGGGGAGGGCTGGGTATCTTGTATATGATATTATTAGAGGTAATAATGCATGAACTTATTTTATAAACTCTTGGACTATGTATTTGGCATGTAAAATATGTACAGTATTAATGTCAGCCATTTCTTAAAAGTGAACCTATAAGTATTGTTGTATAATTTTCTTTGGTCAGAAACATTTGGACTAAGTAGTGCCACTGGGTCAGGATTTTCTTCAGTGCCATTTAGCAAACCACCTGTCTTTAGTCTATGCAACTAACAAAAATTTGTATAATGCATCAGAATATTTCAGTCATCATACTTTAAATTTCATGTGAAGAGTTCTTCACTATTCTTTTGGAACCCAGCCTAGCAAAATTAGAGGAAAGGCCCTAAGGAGATTTATTTCTGTTAAGAGAAAAAAGCCTACATTTGCAGACTCAACAGTTGAATCTACTATAGATAACAAATAGTGTCTACTATCTCAACTCTTCAAAGTTTACAGAGTGTTGGGACTGTCATTCGTGCTTTCTGTGGGGTAGTTGGATAAAATTGGGCAGCTAAAATTTTTAGTTCCGTGTGGCTCCTAAATTTTAAAAAGTTTGTAAATTGATTCACAGACACAAAGTAGCAACTATCTTGCATGTTTGTTGTTGGGTTTTCGTTCATTTGTTTGTTTGTTTGTTTGTAAACCGGTGAAATTTTCCAACCAACATGCCATTCAATTTTCTGTGGATCACACAGTTGTATAAAGCAGCAAAACTGAAGGGGGAATGACTGTTGTATACACTTTAAATTGCTTTGCATGGTCTCATTTGAGATAACTGGTGTAAGAACCTTGACTTTTTTTATATTTGGAAACATCAAATAAAAAATGGGAATGAATTTTTTTTTAACATAAAAAAAAAAACTAATTCAACTGCATTTAAAAAAATACTTATCGCCACCTAGGATTGGGTTGCCCAATCTCTTTGATTTGCCTGATATTGCTTATGGAAGAAACAACTGATGCTACTTATACACACTAAATGTTTCCATATATATCTCATTGCTTAGAAAAATAATCTAAACAAGATGTGTATGATGGTAAATTTATTTGCACAATTTAAATCTGAGGGCTAAAGAAAGAACACCACCAGAAAAATATGAAATTTTGTGTACCTGTAAAAACATTTGACCATATAAACTTGCCAAAATTCTACTGTATTTGACCTAATGTATAAGAAATTTATTAAATAAATTGGTTAGGGATGCACTCATATTGCAGGGTAGATGTGTGGATGGGAGAATGAGCCAACAGATACACACTCTATTGTAAAACACACACACACACACACACACACACACACACACATTATTTTCCTGCAATGGCTCTAGGATTAAGGTGGGGGACCCTAGGTCTCTCTTTGCCTAGACTGAAGGACTTCCTACAACATTCTTTTATACTTTTACAAATGGGGTCGTAACTAATTGGCCAGCCATGCATGTGTAGACATGTTTGACTTCTAGTGTATATAAGGCAGGGTCAGCTAAAACATGGTACTTTCACAATGGGTAATTTGAAAAGAGTTTAATAAAAGGACAGTCAGCAAAACTTTGCTTAGAGTGTAGTGAAACCAAGCAGTGGTGCAGAACCTCAGAAAAGTCTGAAGACTGAAGGGAAGAAGGAACAGAATAATATAAATAGAACCCAGGAAGGCCTTTGTCAAGGGCTGTGACTAAGGGACACAGCCAATCCTACAGGAAATATGCCAGACAAGGAAATCGCTTTCCTCTAGTCTCGATTACCTGAACCAATCTGGAAGGTAGAGAGCAAAGGAGCTCAAGGATGTAGTCCATACAGGTGATCTCCTGTACAGAGATCACTGCAAACAATAGGGACAGTGTGTCTGGTTTCATTTATTCAAACTCTTGCTCTGATGACTCCCCCATCAGGTTCCGTTCATTTACCCTTTCAGCCCCCACCTGCCATCAGGTACACATCTTGTGTCCGCAGAATCACTTCAGTAGAAAATGCTATGGGAGCCCCATTTTAACTTCATAACTTTAACAGGGTAATCCTTACAAAATGGACTAAAAAATATTTGAATGTATATCTTATAGCAAAATCAAAAGAATAATATTAAATTAATTTTATAATATGCAATTTATCGCTGGATTTAGTGAAACAGGATCCATCACAATGTGTTTAAGGTTAGAAACATATATGTTGTCAGATAAACAAGAAATAGCTTACAATCCTACTATAATCAATGTTGCATAAGTTATTGATTTTTATACTGCAACTCCTAAAACAATAAAAGTCCTAGGTAAGGAGCAGATTGAATCCGACTGTCACATTATTGCAGAATTTGGTACATAGTGTAGATTTCACATTGGTTCCAATCATCAAGTCACCTGGCTATAAATTACCTGGCATTCAGCCTGTCAAAGAGAAGCTGCCTGAATCTCACCTTGTACTACAGTATGGCCCTGTGCCAGAGCAGTCTCAGTCACACTTTCTATTCATGGGCTGCTCTCCCCAACAGCTCAGAAATGTCAGCAATGTTACTGAGCTGCCAGTGTGTCAAAGGCATGGTGGAAAGTACATAGAAAAGCTTTCCCTGTTGTTTTCTTGGTTGCATTAGTGTATTCTGAGCTCTTTTATGGCTCCAGATGGGCACCACTTGAACAACTGCTTTTCTTTTGTAAAACATTGCAATGCCCTTATGGCAGGGAAAGTTCCATTGTTATAGTACATACTGTTCTACTTCAGTATTATTAACCCAAACCTGTGAGGATTCAGTCTTATGCTTAACAAATCTGAAAGAGCTACAGTCTTGGACATTTCTTGAATAAATCTTGTTCTGAATTTGAGAATGGGAGGTTTTCCTTCAGTATTTCAAAACTAATATAAACCTCTCAAGCTTTCTCTCCTGTTCCCAAACAGCCTGTAGCAAATAAAGAGAGGGTTTCTGTTATAGGCAGCTAAAAATAAGTAAGCAAATTCTACCCTTCACATTCCTGACCTGAAGCAGAAAATGCACTATTTGGGGGGTGGGGGGCAGGGCACACAAAGATAGCAAAAAGATGTGAAAGTTCACAGTATGAAAAGCAAAGAGTTTAGGAAGCATTGCATTGTAGGAGAAAGCTCAATGGGCAAGGATGAGGACTTTGGGGTTCTGCTGCTGGTTATGTCCCACAACAGGTGTGTGTGGTCTTAAGTAACTCTCTTAGCCTTGGAAGCCTTATCTCTAAATTTAGGATAATAGTACTTCCCTGCTTTAGTTTTATTGGATTATCCTTAGATAAAGGAAGATGATGATGTAACATTGGGACATGCTTGGAAAATAGTAAAGTTCTATACGAATACAGCATGAACAAAAATAACAAAAGAAAATTTGTCATATGGAAAAGTATATCAGCATAAAAATACTACTGAAACACACACGTACACAATTCCTGGTAAAGTTCTCCTATACAGAATAATCCAGCTCTACAGAATCAATTCCTAGGAAAAGCAAAACATGATAAGAGTAATCACTAGAAACATTTAAAATAGATCTTACTAAGTTGTGTTCCATGAAATTCTTTAAGCAGAATACTCAGAAGTGTTATGTTAAAAGAAGAAGGAAGGAAGGAAGGGCAGGAAGGTGGGAAGGGTGGAAGGAAGGGTGGAAGGAAGGAAGAAACGAAAGGAAAGGAAGAGACGTAGAAAGAAGGAGATTTGGGGATTTCATGGTCAAATGAAACAAGTTTGGAAACTAAAATTAAACAGGGTATGATTTTTCAGATTTTAACATCCTGATATTTAACCTCAACATTATGTAAGAGGGGTACATAGTATGCAGTGTTTCCTTGTGTGTGTTTTTTTTTTTTAAATTGAAACTGCTAGACATATTTTGAAAAATGCTGTTGTAGAGGGATTTACTTAATCAAGCAATTCTGGAAAGCAGGCAAATCCTGGAACGGCAGAGGTAGCACGTTCCTTGATGCACAGTGAACTACAATCAAAACAAACACAAAAAAGAATAACAATGACGAACATTTGCTCACTAATTTACAGATTACAAAACATTTCCACCTAATTATCTCTCTTCATTCTCAGTCTACATTTTCAACATAGGCATTGTATCCACATTTGCAGATAAAGAAGCAAATGGTGGTGGAGTTTCAGTGTCTTGTGATCACATACTGGCAGAAGAACATGAGTTTCAAACCTAAGGTGTCTCACTTCGAATCCACCGACTTCCCACCAGAGCCCACTGCTTTATTGTTTAAAAAGAAGAGAGACAGTGAAGCACTTTGTACTACTTTTTTAAAAGTTCAAGATAGGGGATAAAGTCTTTTCCTTCTGTTAGATACTACACACCTTTGGCATAGTGGTTTTTAAAGGGAACAGTACTACCTTGTAGGGGGCATTTTAGATGTCTGGACAGCTATTGTGGCTGGCATTTACTGGAATGAGGGATATTAAATGTCTGTGCTATGTGGGAAAGGACTGAACCATTTTCAAATGTCCTGTTAAAATATTAGTTTAGCTAGTGCTAAGCACACTGAAAATACAGTCTAGTAGTACTTTGTACATAGTTCATTATATATGGTAATCCTAAAAAGTTTTTATAAAAATTATATGAAAAGCTGAGTAAATAGGAGATGGTCATTATGATGGGATACTATTATAGAATAAAGACAATGTCTTAAAATTTATTAACACTGAGCATTTTTTCCTCTCAATTATAATATTTACAAATACGTAATGAGCTGAAATAGTTTCAATGAATGAGCACAGTTATTGAAAGAGAAAAACAGCTTGCAAGTATGGAAAAAGATATTTGAAAAAGAATTGACAGAATTAGAACAAATATTATTATTTTTAAGTAATTCACTTTTTTTTTAAACATCTTTATTGGAGTATAATTGCTTTACAATGGTGTGTTAGTTTCTGCTTTATAACAAAGTGAATCAGTTATACATATACATATGTCCCCATATCTCTTCCCTCTTGCGTCTCCCTCCCTCCCACCCTCCCTATCCCACCCCTCTAGGTGGTCACAAAGCACCGAGCTGATCTCCCTGTGCTATGCGGCTGCTTCCCACTAGCTAGCTATTTTACGTTTGGTAGTGTATATATGTCCACGCCACTCTCTCATTTTGTCCCAGCTTACCCTTCCCCCTCCCCATATCCTCAAGTCCATTCTCTAGTAGGACTATATCTTTATTCTGGTCTTGCCCCTAGGTTCTTCATGACCATTTTTTTTTTTTATTTTTTAGATTCCATATATATGTGTTAGCATAACGGTATTTGTTTTTCTCTTTCTGACTTACTTCAATCTGTATGACAGGCTCTAGGTCCATCCACCTCACTACAAATAACTCAATTTCGTTTCTTTTTATGGCTGAGTAATATTCCATTGTATATATGTGCCACATCTTCTTTATCCATTCATCTGTTGATGGACACTTACATTGCTTCCATGTCCTGGCTATTGTACATAGAACTGCAATGAACATTGTGGTAAATGACTATTTTTGAATTATGGTTTTCTCAGGGTATATGACCAGTAGTGGGATTGCTGGGTCATATGGTAGTTCTATTTTTAGTTTTTTGAGGAAACTCCATACTGTTCTCCATAGTGGCTGTATCAATTTACATTGCACCAACAGTGCAAGGGTTCCCTTTTCTCCACACCCTCTCCAGAATTTATTGTTTGTAGATTTTTTGATGATGGCCATTCTGACCGGTGTGAGATGATATCTCATGGTAGTTTTGATTTGCATTTCTCTAATGATTAATGATGTTGAGCATTCTTTCATGTGTTTGTTGGTAATCTGTATATCTTCTTTGGAGAAATGTGTATTTAGGTCTTCTGCGCATTTTTGGATTGGGTTGTTTGTTTTCTTGATATTGAGCTGCATGAGCTGCTTGTAAATTTTGGAGATTAATCCTTTGTCAGTTGCTTCATTTGCAAATATATTCTCCCATTCTGAGGGTTGTCTTTTTGTCTTGTTTATGGTTTCCTTTGCTGTGCAGAAGCTTTTAATTTTCATTAGGTCCCATTTGTTTAGTTTTGTTTTTATTTCCATTTCTCTAGGAGGTGGATCAAAAAGGATCTTGCTGTGATTTTTGTCATAGAATGTTCTGCTATGTTTTCCTCTAAGAGTTTGATAGTGTCTGGCCTTACATTTAGGTCTTTAATCCATTTTGAGTTTATTTTTGTGTATGGCTTTAGGGAGTGTTCTAATTTCATTCTTTCACATGTAGCTGTCCAGTTTTCCCAGCACCACTTAATGAAGAGGTTGTCTTTTCTCCACTGTATATTCTTGCCTCCTTTATCAAAGATAAGGTGGCCATATGTGCATGGGGTTATCTCTGGGCTTTCTATCCTGTTCCGTTAATCTATATTTCTGTTTTTGTGCCAGGACCATACTGTCTTGATTACTGTAGCTTTGTAGTATAGTCTGAAGTCAGGGAGTCTGATTCCTCCAGCTCCGTTTTTCTTTCTCAAGATTGCTTTGGCTATTCAGGGTATTTTGTGTTTCCATACAAATTGTGCAATTTTTTGTGCTAGTTTTGTGAAAAATGCCATTGGTAGTTTGATAGGGATTGCACTGAATCTGTAGATTGCTTTGGGTAGTATAGTCATTTTCACAATGTTGATTCTTCCAACCCAAGAACATGGTATATCTCTCCATCTATCTGTATCATCTTTAATTTCTTTCATCGGTGTCTTATAATTTTCTGCATACAGGTCTTTTGTCTCCTTAAGTAGGTTTATTCCTAGATATTTTACTCTTTTTGTTGCAATGTTAAATGGGAGTGTTTCCTTCAGTTCTCTTTCAGATTTTTCATCATTAGTGTATAGGAAAGCAAGAGATTTCTGTGCATTAATTTTGTATCCTGCAACTTTACCAAATCATTGATTAGCTCTAGTAGTTTTCTGGTGGTATCTTTAGGATTCTCTATGTATAGTATCATGTCATCTGCAAACAGTGACAGTTTTACTTCTTTTCCGTTTTGGATTCCTTTTATTTCTTTTTCTTTTCTGATTGCTATGGCTAAAACTTCCAAAACTATGTTGAATAATAGTGGTGAGAGTGGGCAACCTTGTCTTGTTCCACATCTTAGTGGAAATGGTTTCAGTTTTTCACCATTGAGGACAATGCTGGCTGTGGGTTTGTCATATATGGCCTTGATTATGTTGAGGAAAGTTCCCTCTATGCCTACTTTCTGGAGGGTCTTTATCATAAATGGGTGTTGACTTTTGTTGAAAGCTTTCTCTGCATCTATTGAGATGATCATATGGTTTTTCTCTTTCAATTTGTTAATATGGTGTATCACATTGATTGATTTGCGTATATTGAAGAATCCTTGAATTCCTGGGATAAACCCCACTTGATCATGGTGTATGATCCTTTTAATATGCTATTGGATTCTGTTTGCTAGTATTTTGTTGAGGATTTTTGCATCTATGTTCATCAGTGATATTGGCCTGTAGTTTTCTTTCTTTGTGATATCTTTGTCTGGTTTTGGTATCAGGGTGATGGTGGCCTCATAGAATAAGTTTGGGAGTGTTCCTCCCTCTGCTATGTTTTGGAAGAGTTTGAGAAGGATAGGTGTTAGCTAGCTCTTCCCTAAATGTTTTATAGAATTCGCCTGTGAAGGCATCTGGTCCTGGGCTTTTGTTTGTTGGAAGATTTTTACTCACAGTTTCAATTTCAGTGCTCGTGATTGGTCTGTTTATATTTTCTATTTCTTCCTGGTTCAGTCTCGGAAGGTTGTGCATTTCTAAGAATTTGTCCATTTCTTCCAGGTTGTCCATTTTATTGGCATATACTAGCTTGTAGTAATCTCTCATGATCCTTTGTATTTCTGCAGTGTCACTTGCTACTTCTCCTGTTTCATATCTAATTCTGTTGATTTGAGTCTTCTCCCTTTTTTTTTCTTGATGAGTCTGGGTAATGGTTTATCAACTTTGTTTATCTTCTCAAAGAACCAGCTTTTAGTTTTATTGATCTTTGCTATCGTTTCCTTCATTTCTTCTTCATTTATTTCTGATCTGATCTTTATGATTTCTTTCCTTCTGCTAACTTTGGGGTATTTTTGTTCTTCTTTCTCTAATTGCTTTAGGTGTAAGGTTAGGTTGTTTATTTGAGATGTTTCTTGTATCTTAAGGTAGGATTGTATTGCTATAAACTTCCCTCTTAGAACTGCTTTTGCTGCATCCCATAGGTTTTGGGTCGTCGTGTTTTCATTGTCATTTGTTCCTAGATATTTTTTGATTTCCTTTTTGATTTCTTCAGTGATCTCTTGGTTATTAAGTAGTGTATTGTTTAGCCTCCATATGTTTGTATTTTTTACCGACTTTTTCCTATAATTGATATCTAATCTCATAGTGTTGTGGTTGGAAAAGACACTTGATACAATTTCAATTTTCTTCAATATACCGAGGCTTGATTTGTGACCCAAAATATGATCTATCCTGGAGAATGTTCCATGGGCACTTGAGAAGAAAGTGTATTCTGTTGTTTTTGGATATTATGTCCTATAAATATCAATTAAGTCCATCTTTAATGTATCATTTAAAGCTTGTGTTTACTTATTTATTTACGTTTTGGATGATCTGTCCATTGGTGAAAGTGGGGTGTTAAAGTCCCCTACTGTGATTGTGTTACTGTCGATTGCCCCTTTTATGGCTGTTAGCATTTGCCTTATGTATTGAGGTGCTCCTATGTTTGTTGCATAAATATTTACAATTGTTATATCTTCTTCTTGGATCGATCCCTTGATCATTATATAGTGTCCTTCTTTGTCTCTTGTAATAGTCTTTCTTTTAAAGTCTATTTTGTCTGATATGAGAATTGCTACTCCAGCTTTCTTTCGATTTCCATTTGCATAAATATCTTTTTCCATCCCCTCAATTTCAGTCTGTTTGTGTCCCTAGGTCTAAAGTGGGTCTCTTGTAGACAGTATATATATGGGTCTTGTTTTTGTATCCATTCAGCCAGTCTGTGTCTTTTGGTGGGAGCATTTATTCCATTTACATTTAAGGTAGTTATTGTTATGTATGTTCCTATTACCGTTTTCTTAATTGTTTTGGGTTTGTTATTTTAGGTCTTTTCCTTCTCTTCTGTTTCCTGCCTAGAGAAGTTCCTTTAGCATTTGTTGTAAAGCTGGTTTGGTGGTGCTGAATTCTCTTAGCTTTTGCTTTCCTGTAAAGATTTTAATTTCTCCTTCCAATCTGAATGAGATCCTTGCTGGGTGGAGTAATCTTGGTTGTAGTTTTTTCTCCTTCATTACTTTAAATATGTCCTGCCACCCCCTTCTGGCTTGCAGAGTTTCTGCTGAAAGATCAGCTGTTAACCTTATGGGGATTCCCTTGTGTGTTGTTGTTTTTCCCTTGCTGGTTTTAATATTTTTTCTTTGTATTTAATTTTTGATAGTTTGATTAATATGTGTCTTGGCGTGTTTCTCCTTGGATTTATCCTGTATGGGACTCTCTGTGCTTCCTGGACTTCATTAACTATTTCCTTTCCCATATTAGGGAAGTTTTCAACTATAATCTCTTCAAATATTTTCTCAGTCCCTTTCTTTTTCTCTTCTTCTTCAGGGACCCCTATAATTTGAACGTTGGTGCGTTTAATGTTGTCCCAGAGGTCTCTGAGACTGTCCTCAATTCTTTTCACTCTTTTTCTTTATTCTGCTCTGCAGTAGTTATTTCCACTATTTTATCTTCCAGGTCACTTATCCGTTCTTTTGCTTCAGTTATTCTTCTGTTGATGCCTTCTAGAGAATTTTTTATTTCATCTATTGTGTTGTTCGTCACTGTTTGCTTGCTCTTTAGTTCTTCTAGGTCCTTGTTAAACGTTTCCTGTATTTTCTCCATTCTATTTCCAAGATTTTGGATCATCTTTTCTACCATTATTCTGAATTCTTTTTCAGGTAGACTGACTATTTCCCCTTCATTTGTTATGTCTGGTGGGTTTTTGCCTTGCTCCTTCATCTGCTGTGTGTTTCTCTGTCTTCTCATTTTGCTTAACTTACTGTGTTTGGGGTCTCCTTTTTGCAGGCTGCAGGTTCATAGTTCCTGTTGTTTTTGGTGTCTGTCCCCAGCGGCTAAGGTTGGTTCAGTGGGTTGTGTAGGCTTCCTGTTGGAGGGGACTAGTGCCTGTGTTCTGGTGGATGAGACTGGATCTTGTCTTTCTGATGGGCAGGTCCACATCTGGTGGTGTGTTTTGGGGTGTCTGTGGCCTTATTATGATTTTAGGCAGCCTCTCTGCTAGTGAATGGGGTTGTGTTCCTGTCTGTCTACTTGTTTGGCATAGGGTGTCCAGCATTGTAGCTTGCTGGTCGTTGAGTGGAGCTTGGTCTTGGTGTTGAGATGGAGATCTCTGGGAGTTTTTTGCTGTTTGGTATTATGTCGAGCTAGGAGGTCTCTTGTGGACCAGTGTCCTGAACTTGGGTCTCCCACCTCAGAGGCACAGCCCTGATGCCTGGCTGGAGTACCAAGAGCCTGTCATCCACACGGCTCAGAATAAAAGGGAGAAAAAAAAGAAAAAAAGAAAGAAGAAGATAAAATAAAATAAATTAAATTAAAATAAAGTAAAATAAATTATTAAAATAAAAAATAATTATTTTAAAAAAAATTTTTAAGTATTAAAAAAAGAAAGAAAGAAAGAAAGAAAGAGGAGAGTAACCAAATCAAAAAACAAATCCACCAGTGATAACAAGTGCTAAAAACTATACTAAACAAAACAAAACAAAACAAAACGGACACACAGAACCCTAGGACAAATGGTAAAAGCAAAGCTATACAGACAAAATCACACACAGAAGCATACACATACACACTCACAAAAAGATAAAAAGTGAAAAAAATATATATATCATTGCTCCCTAAGTCCACCTTCTCAATTTTGGATGATTCCTTGTCTATTCAGGTATTCCACAGATGCAGGTACATCAAGTTGATTGTGGAGCTTTAATTCGCTGCTTCTTAGGCTGCTGGGAGAAATTTCCCTTTCTCTTCTTTGTTCTCACAGCTCCCAGGTTTCAGCTTTGGATTTGGCCCCACCTCTGCGTGTAGGTCGCCTGAGGGCATCTGTTCTTCGCTCAGACAGGATGGGGTTAAAGGAACAGCTGCTTCGGGGGCTCTGGCTCACTCAGGCCGTGGGGAGGGAGGGGTACGGATGCTGGGCGAGCCTGCGGCAGCAGAGGCTGGCGTGACATTGCACCAGCCTAAGGCGCCATGCGTTCTCCCGGGGAAGTTGTCCCTGGATCACGGGAGCCTGGCAGTGGCGGGCTGCACCCGCTCCCGGGAGGGGAGGTGTGGATAGGGACCTGTTCTTGCACACAGGCTTCTTGGTGGCTGCAGTGGCAGCCTTAGTGTCTCATGCCTGTCTCTGGGGTCCACGCTGATAGCCTCAGCTCCCGCCCGTCTCTGGAGCTCCTTTAAGTGGGGCTTTTAATCCCCTCTCCTCGCGCACCAGGAAACAAAGGGGCAAGAAAAAGTCTCTTGCCTCTTCGGCAGTTCCAGACTTTTCCCGGACTCCCTCTCGGCTAGCTGTGGCTCACTAGCCCCCTTCAGGCTGTGATCACACAGCCAACCCCAGTCCTCTCCTTGCAATCCGACCAAAACCTGAGCCTCAGCTCCCAGCCCCCGCCCGTCCTGGCGGGTGAGCAGACAAGCCTCTCAGGCTGGTGAGTGCTGGTCAGCACCGATCCTCTGTGCAGGAATCTCCCCGCTTTGCCCTCCGCACCCCTGTGGCTGAGCTCTCCTCCGTGGCTCTGAAGCTTCCCCCTCCACCACCCGCAGTCTCCGCCCATGAAGGGGCTTCCTAGTGTGTGGAAACCTTTCCTCCTTCACAGCTCCCTCCCACTGGTGCAGGTCCCGTCCCTAGTCTTTTGTCTCTGTTTTTTCTTTTTTCTTTTGCCCTACCCAGTTACGTGGGGAGTTTCTTGTCTTTTGGGAGGTCTGAGGTCTTCTGCCAGCGTTCAGTAGGTGTTCTGTAGAGTTGTTCCACATGTAGATGTATTTCTGATGTATTTGTGGGGAGGAAGGTGATCTCCACATCTTATTCTTTGACCTGTTGAAGCTCCCAAGTAATTCACTTAAAAAAAAGAAAAATTTTATTTATTTATTTGTCTGCGCTGGGTCTTAGTTGCAGCATTCAGGATCTTTAGATGCAGCATGCAGAATCTTTTAGTTGTGGCATGCAGGATCTAGGTCCCTGACCAGGGATCAATCCCAGGACCCCTGCATTGGGAGCACAGAGCCTTAGTCACTGGACCTCCAGGGAAGTCCTGAACAAATATTATTAAAATAGCAGAGATATCAAGGTTTTGATCAAATTCCATTAATGAGAATTAATGAGAGATGGTTATAATATTTCATATGTGTCTACCCAACATATACATATTAAATTTTAAAACAAAATAAGAAATCTGTGTTATGAAAAGTTACATACTAATTTTTGTTTTATTGCCAAGTTAGCAGTTTTTCTATCTTATTCTGATACTGTCTTTGGCAGTTTCCTATACTAGTTTTCTAGAGTCTCTAGCATTAATGATTTCTTGTTCTAATTGTTGCTGTCTTTCAAAGGATATTATTAGCAAAATCTTTTAAAATACTAGAGATTGGCTGTATGTCTCAAGATGTGGGGATCTTTGAAGGTAGGAGGAATCACTTTTATGATACCTCATTATTATACAATGCTTTCAAAAAGAATTTGTTTAGGGGCAGCTAATGTTCTCTTGACCTGTTTGTATCATTCAAGGGTCCACGTATGAAGGTCTGATTCTGGTCATTTGTTGATTCTATGATTTCCAGCTAATCTTGTAATTTCTCTGAACTCAGTATATATATCAGTAAGTCTAAAATGTAATATTTGTATTATATGGCTTTTAAGTAATTTCCACTCCTGAAATACTAAGATTTTCTGAACTCTGACTACAATTAGTGTTTTCCATTAACGTGCAAACATCTGTTTATTTTGTGATGTTGACTATTTTTATACGTGAAATTTTAGAGTGCTACTTGGTCTTTGAATGGTATATTATTTACATGGATAATTCAGTTCTCGTTAGGAGAATAGTGTTTGGCCATTTGACTTCATACTATATGATATATGCATTCTGCTTCTTTTTCCTTCATTCCACCAAAATGCATCATTACCAGATTATGTATGCCTTTTAGTTATATTTCAAAACATTAGAATGAACATTTGCAAATAACATATATTCAAAATCTTAAAATCATACTTGACTGCTTTCTTACTGAGTATTGAATTAGTTACCAGAGAATGTGTCTGATAACTCCTTCTCATTCCTGAAAAATCTATGGATTATTTCCTATTCAGGCTCACTACTCCTACTTAGTTTAGGCCCCTAGGCTGTATGCACATCCAAAGCAACCATCCTACCTGGGCAAACTGCTCGCTCTCTCTCCCTAATCCTTTCTGTCCATTACAGAAGACTTTAATATTCATCTTTATACCTTGTGAATTATAAAATCTCAGAGGGCATTGCTCACATCTACACTCTGTGTACTAGCCAACCTCCAAGGCATATCTCAAACACTGTCTAAGAGATGTCACCACTTCATGTAATTTTAGAACTCCTCTGGGGTAGACAATACCTGTTTCAGGGAGCTCTGCCTGCCATAACAAAACACCATAGATTGAGTGGCTTAAAGAATAGGAATTCATCTTCTCACAGTTCTGGAGGCTGAGACATCCAAGTTTAAGTTATCAGCAGATTTGGTTCCTGGTGAGAGTTCTCTTCCTGGCTTGCTCTTCCTCTTGCTGTGTCCTCACATGGCCTTTCCTTGGTACTTGTACATGGAGAGAGAGAGAGAAAGAGAAATAGAGAAAGGTGAGGGTGGAGAGTGGGGAAAAGAGAAAATCTTTTCCTCTTCTTCTAAGACCACTAATCCTATCTTGAAGGCCCATCCTCATGACCTCATCTAACCCTAACTGCTTCCCAAAGGCCCCAACTCCAAATATTGTAACATAGAGTTAGGGCTTGAGCATATGAATTTTGAGGGGAAGTAAACATTCAGTCTACACCATTCTGCCCCTGGCCCCCAAATCCATGTCCTTCTGACATGCAAAATACATCCATTTCATCCCAACAATCCCCAAAGTCTTAATTCATTCCACCATCAACTTTAAACTCTGAAGTCCAAAGTCTCATCTAAGTATCATCTAAATCAGATATGGGTGAGACATGAGGTATAATTCTCTTACCAAAAGTGAGGTTGGGCTGCTCGCCACTCTAAAGCCAATATTCAAGAGGCAAAGTTGGTGAAAAGGAAAGTTTGCTTTATTTCAGAGGCCAGCAACCGGGGGAGAGGGCGGACTTGTGTCCAAAGGCCGACTCCCCCCAACTGGCAATCAGTGGGCAAGAGCTTTTATAGGTGGAAGGAGGGGGCTACATGCAGAAACAGCATAGTCGGCTTTGACAGTCATCTTGAAATTGGTCATGCAGTGGTCTGATCAATGTCATTTTGATTGTTTTAAGTACAGTTAATCTTCAGTTCCAGGGTCATTTTTTCCCATTTCTTTGAAGCCAGTTCTTGGAATTGTGGCAGTTTATGTCATGGCTATAGTCTGGTCATCATGTAGTTAACTTCTTCCACCTGGTGGGGATTTCAGTATCTACAAGACAGCTCACAGGACATGGCTCAGAACATTATCTACAGCCCTTGAGGAGGAAGTAAAGGTTCTTGACTTTGCTTAATGACTGAACTATAATTATTTTGACTGCTTTCCTTTGCTTCTGCATTTTCTCACTTCTCTGATTAAACTTATTCTTTGGTTAATGTTTTTCTACAGACAAAAGGCAGGCAGAGGACATGGTGGCTGGGGCAGCGGGCGGGGGTGGGTGGTGAGACCATAGGGTCCTGCTCTGTTTCAATTCATCCTGAGGCAAAATTACTCTCTATATGTGAACCTGTGAAACCAGATAAGTTAATGTGCTTCCAAAATACAATGGTGGCATATGATAGGCATTCCCATTCCAAAAGGGAGAAACAGGAAAGAAAGAAAGAGTGATGGGTCCCCAGCAAGTCCAAAACCTGGCAAGGTAAATTCCATCAGATCTTGGTGCTGGAGAATAATACTCTTTGGTTCAATGCTCTGCTCCACAGGCCCACTGTGGCATCAGTTCTGCCTTCAGGACCTGATGAAGTGGTGATCCTCCCTCTGTGACTCCGATGCGTGGGGGTCATACCCCGAAGATCCTGGGTAGCCCTGCCCCATTGCTTTGCAGGATTGGCTCGTTCCCAGGTCTTTGGATGAAAGCCATCTGACCTGTTAAATCCATGGTGGTGGCCCTGATGATCTCTAAATGATCTCTGGGATCTTTCTTTCCATTTCTTGAAGGAGAGTACACATCTCCATCCTCACAGAATTATGATCCAGCTCTATAGAATCTAAGAAGTCTGACATCCTTCTTTCATTTTGTTCCATCTCTGTCCCCTTCAGCTCAAACTGGCTGTATTTCAGTTTCTATAGTATCTTTGATTGATAGTCCAGCCTCACCCTTGGTGTTCTCTTGTGAACATGATTTCTTATTTTTTACAAAATAGTCAGACTGAGAATTTTCCAAATCTTTAAGTTCTGGTTCCTTTTTTGCTTAGCAATCCTTCCTTTAATTCATCTTTCTTTTTTTCATTATGCTATAAGCAGTCAGGAGGAACTAGACTGTTCCTTCAACATTTTGCTTGGAAACCTCTTCAGTTAAATATCCAGTTTCATCACTCACAAGTTCTGTCTTCCATAAAACACTTGAACACTGACACACTTTAGCCAAGTACTTTGTCACTTTATAATAAAGATAGCCTTTCTTCCAGCTCCCAAAAACATGTCCTTTTGTCTGACATTACCAGAATGCCCCTTCATGTCCATATTTCTACAAACATCCTATTCATAAGTATTTGTGCACTCTCTAGGAAGATAGAGGCTTTCTCTCCAGATCCCCTCTTTTCTTTCTCAGCCCCCACCAGAATGGCCCAAATGGCCATAGTTCTAGCATGCACCTCAAAACTTTTTCAGCCTTTACCCATTACCCAGTTCCAAAGCTTCTTTCACATTTTTAGGTATATGTTACAGCAGCACTCCACTTCTCAGTACCAAAATCTATTTTAGAACTACCATGTAATCTAGCAATTGCACTTCTGGGTATATGTATATCCCAAGGAAGTGAAATTAGGATCTCAAAGAGCTATCTGTATCCTCATGTTCACTGAAGCATTATTCACAATAGGCAAGATATGGAAATAACCTAAGTGTCAGTCAGTGGATGAATAGATAAAGAAGATGTGGTGTACATATACAATGAAATATTATTCAGCCATGATAAAGCAAGAAACCTTGCCATTTGTAACAGCATGTATGGAACTTGGGGGTATTTTGCTAAGTAGAATAAGTCAGACAGAGGAGAACAAATACTGTATGATATCACTTACATGTGGAATCTAAAAAAGCTGAACTCTAGAAACAGAGAGTAGAATGGTGTTTACCAGAGGCTAGAGGGTAAGGAAAAGGGGAGATGTTAGTCATAGAGTACAAACTTCCAGTTATAAGCTGGGGATCTCAAATATGGCATGGTGATTTTAGCTAATGACACTGTAAAATATAATTAAAATTTTCTAAGAGAATAGATCTTAAATGTTCTCACCACAAAAAAGAAATGGTAATTATGTGATGGGATGGAGGTGTTAGCTAACGCTATGGTAGTAATCATTTTGCAACATATAAGTGTATCAAATCAACATATCTACATTTAAAGCTTATAAAATATTATGTCAATTATATCTCAGTGAAGTTAGAAAACCAAAACAAAACAGAGTTTATCTTAGCTTGGGCTTCCACGTAAAAATACAGTAGACTGGGTGGATTCAACACTGCGATTTATTTTTCTCACAGTTTTGGAGGTTAGGCATTACACAGAATGTTCTAGATTGTTTGCAGATTTGGGTCATTCCATCCCAGATGAGAAACTAAAACTGCACACTATCTAGCCATACACAGTGGATAACATTGGTGACATCTTACAACTGGCAGGATTTGACTTTACATTCCTGAAGGTCAAGGTGTTCCTTAAGCAGGGGGAGGGGTACAACCTCTGCCAAATTCTCTGTCCTCTCTGACTCTATTAGAAACAGTAGTGATTCCTGGCCCACCCTTACTCATTTCCTTGGGAAAAAAATCCTGATACTTAACAAGGATAGGGATCTCCAAGTATCTATTAAAATTAATTGGGCTCATGAATGATTGAATAGGATTTTCAATTGTTTTGGTGCTAGCAGGGTTATTGGGTTCTACTAAATGATCAAATATTCCTTGGTTGTAGCTGAATCACCTTCTATGGAAAGAGGCTGTTAGGCTGTTAAACTGTGCAGAATGGCAACTGGCCAAGTTTTAAGGCACCTCTTTGGCCAAGTCTGTAATGGTCCTGGAGTATTGAAAGTCTCAGGTTATTTCTTCACTTGGTCCAGCATTTTGTAGCTGAGGGGTAGAATGAGATTGAGTAGAATGAGATGTCAGGCATGGGTCCCAAGGTTTCAGGATAAGTGGAAACTCTTGAAAACTTGGGTGAAAGGGAATAATTGTTTCAGCATTTTGCTTGTACATGTGGTGGGGCAGTTCAGCAGCTCTGGGCTAGGGAAGTCTTGAAAGGGGTTCCTGGACTCAATTCCAAGTTGTGTGTGTGTGTGTGTGTGTGTGTGTGTGTGTGTGTAGGCTTCCCCACGCCAACAACCAATTCTCGGATGCCAGCAGGGTGTCTGAGAATTCAGCTCAATTCTGACACTGTCTACGGGAAGATAGAATTTGATTCCACAAGTAAAGGGCTTAGTCCCACAACACCACTCTTTACTTCAAACACCAATCATAAGCCGAGGTTGTTGTCTGTACTTCTGACTGACTGGCTATAAATCAAAGGTACCTACAAACCTCTCCTTGGGTTTGAAGAATTTGCTAGAACTGCTCACAGAACTCAGGAAAACCCATTATGCACTAGATTACTGATTTATTATAAAAGGATATTAAAGGGGACAAATCAACAGTGAGATGAAGAGATACATAGGGTGAGGTGCAGAACAGAGGAGCTTCTGTCCACGTAAAGGTTGGGGCCCAGCACGGTGACACTTGGAAGCATTCTTATTCCCCAACTTGAAAGCTCTCTGAAAATGAGGGCCAGAAACTGTTCTTCTCGGTTTTTATGGAGGCTTCATTACATAGTCATGGTTGACTATATCACTGGTCAGTGGTGATTGATTTAACCTCAGGAGCCTCATCTCTTTCTGGGAATCAGGGGGTGGGATTTAAAGTCCCAACTTTCTAATCACATGGTTGGTTCTCCTGGCAACCAGCCTCCTCCCTTGGGTGGGATCCAAAAGGCACTTGCTTGTAGCATTTTCAAGAACTGAGGACAAGAGACCAAACATTATGTCATTGTTCTTATTGCCCAGGAAATTCCAAGGGTTTTAGGAGCTATGTTCATCTGTATAACCAATGATATATATGTATATATTATGTATATAAAATAACCAACAATATATAATATCACACTATTAATATTGCAGGTCTTTAGAGCTGACTCAAAAATGGGAATGGATGAGGGGGTTGGTGGCTCTTTTCCTGGGTAAACGAAATGTTAAAACTAAGACTTGAGTGCAGCTAGCTTTGGGAAACAAAACAATTTTAAATTGTCAATCTGAAGTGTGAGAAAAAAGTAAGGTATATAATCCAATCTAAAGGCTATATGGTAGATAACTTTTTATTTTCACAGGGGCACATCTCCACCTTTGAGGGAGAAATAGGCCACAGGTGTAGGCAATTTAATCCAAGTTGGGCCTGTCATTAAACTTCCTCATCACCAGTTACTAACCCAAGTAGGACCATTGCTAATTCATATGATGTCTTTCTTTGTATGAATTTGAAAACAATTTTGCTTCCTAAAAATATTTTACTTCCATATTATCAGAAAATTATTATAATATACAGATTTTTGTAGAATGACTCCCCTTACTGCCACCTGCTGGAAAATCATGGTAATAAATATACAAATGTATGACTTTTCTCTAAGAGTGGCACAACTGTAAGGGCAGCTTTGCACCTGAGCTGATCACAGTAATTGGCCACGGTGTGTGTCCATGACCTAAGCTAGACCTATCAAAGTCCTCTCCTGGGAGCTTGCTGTAATTATCTCTTTCTTTTCTACGTGCAAAGTTATAAAGATGTGAACCAGGATTTATCATTGACCAAGGTTCAACTTCAGGGAGAAACTAAAGCCAATCTATTAAAAGGGAATGGGATACACAGAAAGAAATCCCATCTAGTCCCAATGGTCCTAGAATTTCTGGCTCCAATTCTACTGGAAAATATTTCTCTCCTTGCCTTTCTATGGTTAAGCTACGAGACAATTTCCTTTGTTCAGTTAAGCAAAAGTTCAGTTTCTGTCTCATGGATAAAAAATAAGGGAAAAAAATATTAAGTATACATTGACTTTGTAGGTCAAGTAAAATAAACTGACTGTAGTTGGGAAAGAGGGCAATAAAGAGATACTCTGAGGTACAATCATTTTATATTAGAGTCATATGTGGAATTATCTAATTGTTCTTGCTGGGACTGTGCCTTGCTAAACCTAGCGGCACATCTACTACATAGCGTAGATTCTTGCTTAAAGTAGCCATTTAAAAAAATATTTGTTGAATTAAATTAGTTTCAAAACATACAGAGATAGACAACACTTCATTCATTCATGTACTTATCAAGTGTTTATTGAACAGCTACTTCGGAATAGAAAAAGTTCTAATTACTCGGGGTACTATTGTACAATGGGTATTTGTATTTAAACTTCCAGATCACATTTGTTTGTTTGTTTGTTCGTTTTTACCAATATGCATCTATAGTTGATAGCCATCATGCCAAAAGCAATTGCTACATAAAAAGGAGATATTCTCTAGACAAATGGAGACAACTCCACAAGTCTGAGTCAACACGAGGTTCTAGCTCCCAATTTGTATTCCCTAGATGTGAAAATTTAGAGGTACCATTTAACCTCTCAAGGCATTGTTTTCTCATCTATAACATGAAGAGTTGTAACTGGATGATCTTTAAGGCTTTCTAGATAAAAAGAAACCTAAAGTTTTCTTTCAATCTCTCAAACCAGTGGTTTTCAGAGGCTGGTTTTTCTCCAGCAGCCTAGAAACTTGTTAAAACGCAAATTTCAGACCCCACCCCAGACTTACTAGATCACACACCCTGGGGGTGGGATCCAGCAATCTGTGTTTTAACAAGCTCTGCCATGTGCCAGAGTTTGCAAATCACTGCCTAGGCATATCATGTACAGTATATTTCTTAGTCAATGTATATGTGGAGAACTTTACTCATTTTTCTCTGTTGCATTTCACTAATGGCATTTTCTCTCCTATCCATGTTGTTCGCCAGTATTTTTCACCCAGTGAAAACTATTTTGGTGGAAACAAAGTTGTCATTCCTTTATTGTTTTCTTTTTCTTAATGTTTTCAAATATCTCTAATGACTTTATTGGATTTTACAAACAAAGTTTATGCAAAAGAAAAAAAAGAAAGAAAACCAAGTGTCATCATTATAAGAGAGATGTTATATTATGCATATCATCCTTTTTTTTTGAGACTCAATGAGCATTATTATGGTGGTATATTGATAAAAGCTGCTGTCAACAAAATGGGACAAAATATTTTGGGAATATTCTTGAGCTCTTTGTGAATTAAAAAGTATGTCAGTGTCATAGCATTCCTCATGCAGGTTAATTATTAGAGATTGAATGCAATAGATTAAACACACACACGCACACACACATACATACACACACAGGAAAATATTGATAAATGCCTGTAAGTGAACAACCACTAGATGATCTCTTTTAATTATCCAATCCTTCCTGCTGCAACCCTCAGAAAATGTTGACTAAAGATACAGAAAGAATAAAATGCTGGGTGAACAATCATTTCTACAAATAAGACACTTTTCTATTAGCAGTCTGTTATTCTGAGTTTATAAGTGATGTGGTTTGAGTATGTACCCATTTGCCTCTAGCACTAGTACATAAACAGATTTATGAACACATTAATAAGAAATTTTATTAGGTGTCACTTTTGTTGTGTGGTCCCCATAATTTGGCTTTAAAACATCATATATACGAATCTCTGACAGAGTGCAAGATGTGCCAAAGGAGTGACTAATTTTTCCACAAAGGTGATAAAAAAAAATAGAGAGCAAATAGATTTGACGTATATCCTTGCGTCCTTCTCATTGTCTCCTTCCCCTCGATATCTTTAACTCTTTTTGTAAAACTTTCTTCTTTAGGAATATTTTATCCATACCTGATTAATGACTAAAAGATAGTGGTAGTCATCACTGCTGGGGGTCAACTAGCTTTGTTAGTTTGGGTTTGGAAGCCAATTACAACGTTTCCCTTTCAGTTAACTCCATATTGTATTTAAATATAGATAGATAGATGATAGATAGATGATAACCATTATTTAAGAGTAAATTATGATATGGATGTGCATAATATGTTTTAGAGTAATAATTGTGATTCAGTTTTGAGCCAAAATAGTTTGGTTCGTTGCTAGCAATAGATACCATAGGAGAACAGAATTTTTTTTTAATCATTAGTGAAGAGATTCGGAGTGGCATGGAAATATTCTTATATTAATAAGAGGATTATTTTGTCAGTGGAAGAAAAACACCACCTCCTTTCCTGTTTTCCAGTATTCTTGCTTAAATTAATCATTTTTGAGTTTTGGGGGCTTCCCTATTCACTTGCCTACTATTGAGAGTAAAAAATTCTAATATAAAGGAGCAGCACCTTCCCTTTTTCTCACATTTTTTCCCGCCATTTCTGACCATTTATCCTTCTTCAGATATGAAATAAGAGTATAGTTAAAGATTAGGAATTTACAGTGGGGGAGTTTGTAAACCTGATGTATATATTTTTTACTGTTATACCTTTATACAATAAAGAAGAACCTGCAGAGACAGGGCACTTAAAAATATATATTCTCTCTACCTTAGAGAACTCAAGCATATTACTTATTTAACACTTCTAATAATTTCTTCCGTCTTCTCTCCAATTGGCTTAGTGCACACTGGTTCCTTTATTCTTTCCTTATTTTAATTTTCTTCCAGCAACTTCTGCTTTCTACCTTTCTTTTTCCTCTGATTTTTCAATGCATTTTTCAACGTTGTTATTCTTTTGATAGCACTTCTAAATTTCTATTTTTCTTCTATTGTCTCTTTTTTCTTCCATATTCTAAATATGACTTCCAAGGATTTTACCAAGATGAATTACTCAGAATGAAGAGAGTGAATATGAGGGGTTTAAGGAACTAGGAAGAGGAGAGCTGCCAAGATTTTCTTCATGTATAGAAGCATAATGGAACAATCTGGGGTGTGAGAAGCAAGAGACAGAGGTCCTTGCTAAGGCATGACTAAATGGGAAGCTTATTAAAATAATGATTTGGAGTAGAGTGTACTGAAGAAAATAAAGTAGATCTGGCCTTCCAGGTCAGTAGCTAATAACCCATGGGTTTGCTACTAAGGAAATTAAAACTTCAAGTAATGAGAATCCTAGCCACCTACTGAGAATGAAACTGAAGGCTTCCTATTAACTCCCCTCCCTGGGTCATTTTGACAGAACAGTCAGAAAGTTATTTCCTCTTTATTTAGTTGCAAAAGACTTGAAATGGATACAAAAAAAAAAAAAAAAAAAACAGGAAAAGAAAAGTTGGTGGCAAACTCTTCTTATTCATCTCTCACAAGAGGAGATCCAGTGTATTTCCCCTGTACCCGAAACATACATCATCATAGGCCATGAAAAGAGGAAGGACAGTTAAAAACAAAAAAAACCAAAAAAACAGAAAACGGGAGCTGTCCCAGATAAGTACAGCCAAGATGACTCAGACAGTCTCCCAGGGGATTTTTGATGTGAGGACTTCCAACTAATAAATCCTCTATTAGCTCTGTGGAATCAGCAGGATTAAGCTACCTCTTTCAAGAACACTGGTTAAATATCATGATTCCAGGGGGTGAGGGGTCGATTTTATCCACACCTCTTTTTATTTCTGCACAAGTAAGAACACCTCTGTTTAACTCTTGGGTGAGTAGGAGAGTGATTGGAGGCCTTCGGGCCCTGGATGAACATTTAGGGTCGCTCTACTAGCCCTAAATTAAACTCTGACCCTCCTGTGGTTCTTAATCAATCGATCAGAAAGTGTGGTGGGGATCCGGGTCTCTGCTGGTGGGTGAAACAGAAGGAATCCAAGCTGGATGTGACAAGACATCCAGCAGGATATGATGATGGGGGCATTTCAGTGTCAAGACGAGAGGGTGGGCAGGACACGAACTTATCTCCCGGCTCCCTGACGCCCAGGTGTTCTGGGAGAGATCCCGGAGGCACGTGCCACGGGGACTGCAGCTGACAGCCCGGGGCCGGCGGCCAGGCGCCCCTCTCCGCGGGCGTGGAGCGAGCGCCTGTGTGCGCGCGAGCGGCGGGCGGCGGCGGGAGGAGGCGCAGGCGCGCTGTTCGCCCGTCTGCAGCCCCGCGCCGAGCGCCGCGTCTCGGAGAGTTGATGGCAGCACCACAGTGCGGCCACCCGGCCGAGCGCCGAGCGCAGCCTCCCGCCGCTGCCCGGGGAGCGTCCAAGATGTGGGGGGACTGGGGCGGCAGCGGCCGCCGCGGCGCCAGGGACCGGGGCGCGCAGCAGCCTCCGCTCGCCCGCCTGTGCTGACCTGCCTCGCTTGCCCCCAAAGAATGTCAGCCAAGTCCAAGGGGACCCCCTCCTCGTCCTCTCCAGCCGAGGGACCGCCGGCAGCCTCCAAAACCAAGGTGAAGGAACAGATCAAGATCATCGTGGAGGATCTGGAATTAGTCCTGGGCGACCTGAAGGACGTGGCCAAGGAACTTAAGGAGGTGAGAGGTGCGGGGTGTGGGGAAGGAGTTCGTCGCCTTTCACCCGCTGGGGTTCCCGGTCCCGTTTTCACTGGGGACCGCCAGATATTTTAACTCAAAGGAAACTATAGAAAGACGCCTGCAGACGGACTTTCTTTCCTCCGGCGACTCCTGAGAAGAGTTGTTGCACTTTCTTTTTTTTTTTAATCAGGAAGAAATCAACTAGTGTTTTAATCGATGGACCTGGGATGGTGAGAGGGGTGAACACGCGTGTCTGTGTGTGTGTGTGTGTTGGGGAAGGGGATTCACTGGGGGTGTGTCGACAGAGGAAGAAACCAGCAACCGGCCGGAGAGTGCAAGATGCTTCTCTCCTGCCCTCTCGCTCCCCCAGAGTCCGCTGGCAAGTCTCTCCTTGCCTGGCAGCCTCCTCAGGCCGGGGCTGAAAGGGGGCCGGGTTCCGGGCCCTGGGCCAGGCCCGAGAGGGCAGCCTGGGAGAAGCTCGGCTCCGGCCCCCCTCCCCGCTGCCCGAGCCCAGCTGGAAGGAAGGCGACCCGGGGCTGCTGGCAGGAGAGCCCAGACTTAGGGATGTAAAGGGGGTCTGGGACTTTCTCACTTTCGCAGTTCCTGAGGCATCCCCTGCTCTCCTCGGAATGTCCCTCCCAGTAACTCCGGGCCTTCTCGCCACCCCACCTCCTTTCTTCCTCCTATCTTGTCGCGGGTTGGCATAGAACCTGGGGCGCAGGGCGCGTCGGTGAGTGCGTGCGTGAGTGTGTGTGCGTGTGTGTGTGTTTGGTGTGCGTGCACCAGCGTCTTGCCACTTGAATCCTGGCTCTTGGGAACCAGGACTGTTGTGTTTCTTTGTCGCTCCCCCCAACCCTCATTCTACTTCTGCCCTCCCACCCCCACCAGCGTTGATGCGGATAGAAAGAAGCGGAGGCAGTGTCAAGGCTGAGGATGCGTAACTCAGGCTGCAGCTCCAGGCGGGGGCGAGGGCAGGGTTGGTTGGGAGGGGTGGGGTCTCCCGCGAGCCCGCGGGTGGCATCTCGGAGCTGGTGGCAGAGTCCCAGCCCAGTGTTCCGCTACTGACTGTGTGCCTGGTGCTGTTCTCCGTCAGGGAGTCCGCACCCCCAGTTGCAGGAGAGCTGACACTGTAACTTCGAAGGTGGTGGCCGCAGTGGGAAGGGAAGGGGTGGGGCGTAGTCTAGGTCCAAAATTATAATCCTGTTTCAAAGGCCAAGAAGGAGGAGATTGAGGGTCGTTTGGATGGCTGGCCTCTAGAGACTGACGTCCTCTGTCCAATTTCCAATCCAAATGCGAGGATAGAGCTCTCCTTTTTTCTCCCCCTTTCCCCGTTACCTCTGTGAACTGAACTCCGCGTTTGTTACCAAGTACAAGTCTGTTAAAATGGCCCATTCATCGGCAGGGTTTGGTTTGCCAATGGCAAATGCCATTCTTGTAGGTTGCTCCACTGGCAGAACATAATTACTACTGAGGTCCTGAGAGCGGAGATTGATACAGATGATATATGCGAGGAGGAAACTTGTTCGTGTTTCAGGGCTTCTCTAGGATCATTGTTTCACAACTGGTTGACAGATGGCGAGGTTATGCATAGAAATTCAAGTCTAAAGATGCTGTTTGTTTCTTTGTTATCGTTTTATTTGACATCTTTGGCAGGCTGTATTTTCATCCGAAACATGATGGCGTTTTAAAAAACGAACAAATTTAGGCAAGTTCCTTTTGGCAGAATTGTGCTTTACGGTTGTTGAGGTTTCTAAGATGGGGGATGTGGGAAACCTACATCAGCGCAGAAACGTATTTACTGCTTCAGCGAGGAGGCTGAGATTAAGAGAAATGTAGTCAATCAAAACTCCGCATCTATGGGCACATACTTCTTATGTTACGATGTGTCACTCCACTCCTTATTTTAGACAGAATAAATGACAAGAAATGCACATGGTCCCAGTTCTGCTTTGCATCATTATTCTGTAGATGGTTGGAGACCAGGTAGATCTATAGTGAAACTTTTAACCTCACTGTAGCTCTTGGATAGAATCACAAAGAAGTGTTTCAGGGAGTCTGTGGATCTCTCTCCATTTCACTCTTTCTGTTTTCATTTGCTTGAGGATTTTTATTAGGGAAAAAACAAACAAACAGTTTATAAAAGGAATAGAAAAGCATAGGTAATGTAAAACCAAGTAAATGAAAAGATCTGTCTTCTAGACAGATCTAGAGGTAAAATTTTATCTTGATGCTTTGTAAGCTTTGATTGGTTGCCAGGGCCTGTCTGGCTAAAAATTTCACCCCTGAGAGTGGAATTTATGAATGATAAATGATTTGATGTGATTATTAATTACTTTTGTGAGGATATCATCATCCTAGGTTTGCACATGGAGTTGTGGATACTATGTCTGAATCTCAAAACACTGGCCATTTATGTAATAGGAGAGATAGTTATTTCAAGAACAAAATATTTATAGGGCATGTTTAACCTATGACATCTTGCAGTTGTCCAGCATTTATCTTTTTAAGATAATATTGCACACATGACTGAACCTGTTTTTGATGTAATTTTGAACGGAGGAGTAACTGAAAACTTTGTAAATCACAAACCTGTTGGTGTCTACACCTATGACTTGTAAATATAAATGCCACTATTCATTAATTGTTACATTCACTATTCTGGCAGCTTATCATTGGTATATACTAAATATAAACGGTTATATTTTGAATTCTAATTCCTTTATTGGCAATGGTATGCGTTTAGGCCATAATATATTTTGGAACAGAAATTAGAAATAAGAAAGTGATTATGACTGCATCACTATATCATTCACCATATGGTATTTGTTTTTTCCCTGCCTTTTTCTTTTTTTTTTTTTTAAACATCTTTATTGGAGTAAAATTGCTTTACAATGGTATGTTAGTTTCTGCTTTATAACAAAGTGAATCAGTTATACATATACATATGTCCCCATATCTGCCTTTTTCATTCTAACTAAAATGTGCTATTCTGAATATTTTGTCCTTTATTTTTGCATAAACTCTGCACCAACAATACTGGACTTTTGTTTGAGGTTATTTTGAAATTTATTTTCTCTTTAGAAGTTTTCTGGACTTCAGTCATCTGAAAATTCAGGTAGTGGGATAGATTCTAACATAATAGTAGCCGCTTGGAACTCTTTCACAATTAGTAACAGGGACTTCCCTGATGGCACAGTGGTTAAGAATCCACTTCCAATGCAGGAGACATGAGTTCGAGCCCTGGTCCAGGAAGGTCCCACATGCTGCAGAGTAATTAAGCCGGTGTGCCACAACTACTGAGCCTGCTCTCTAGAGCTTGTGAGCCACAACTACTGAGCCCACGTGCCACAACTACAGAAGCCTGTGCGCCTAGAGCCCATACTCTGCAACAAGAGAAGCCACCGCAATGAGAAGCCCACGCACCACAATAAAGAGTAGCCCCTGCTCGCCGCAACTAGAGAAAGCCCGTGCACAGCAATGAAGACCCAACGCAGCCAAAAATAAATAAGTAAATAAATTAATTAATTAATGATGAACAAAAAAATTAAAAAAAAACAATGAGTAACAAAATTCTATTATTATTGGTATCTTTCATAATTAGTTATTATTGCTTAATTATAATTAGATTGTATATTAGAAGAAGAGGAACGGGATTTCTAGAAAGTCTAGGGGCAGATTTATTCTGCCCTCAGAATTTAGTAAAACCTCAAATAACTTGACTTTTCAGAAATAATATGGGTTTCTGGGTCTTCTGTACTATAATGGAAAAGCCTTAAGTATAATTCAACATATTTATTCAGCATCTACTGTGTGCCAAATACTATATTATCTTTTTATTGCTACCAAGATGAATAATTTGGAGTTTCTGGTCTCAGTGAACTCAAAGAATAGGTTGGGATATATTTATCCTGTCTTTGAACATCAATAGTGTAAAAAGGCATTACTGCTTTTAGTGACCACCACTCTCACTGTGATCCAAGAAAACAGAATTGAGAATAAGAATGAGTATATGTAGATTTATAAACTGATACTTGGTATGTACTTAGTAGTAAGCCTTTGGTGAAAAGGATAGTAGAAGCTTAAAAAAGATGGTAAGATATGAATTTTAAGAAACTTATGATTTATTCAGATTGTCATGATTAACACAAATGGGTCAGTGCCATATACAGGAGATCACATATCCAAGTGTTATGATTAAACAGTGGAGATTTTCATGAAGGCCAAGTCCTTAGGGCGGATGAAGAGCCAAAAAGGAAAATTTGGGGTCTTTGAGATGCGGATAAGATTTGAAAAGGTAGAAAGGAGAAGCAATTAAGAGGAAATAACATTGGAGTACAAGATTAATCCATGTTGCTTTTATCTACACGTTGAAAGAAAAGAAAAAAAATAGTGGTGCAACTCTAGAGTTTTAGGGATAAAATTAGCCATTTCTGGGGCAATACTTTTTCTATGAAGTAATGCAGAAAAAAAGAGCTATTGCTTTTTAAAGAGAGTTCTCAAATAAGCTGACCTCTCTTGGTATCAATTTGCCTGTTCTTTTGTGGAGATCTCACTGGTAAACTTGTTGTGCATCAAATGTTGGTGTTAATATAGGATCGTAGATCTTGTTGCTTTGGGAGGGATTGGAATATATGATAAATAGCCTTCTACTTGGAAACAAAATTCATTGCTGCTTTAGCTGGATTCTTGTTTAGTTTAGACTGATTATAACCTTGAGCATTCTTCATACTGTTTCATTTTACGATTTTAAGTAACAAGACTATTATATGAGTTAACTATATGTGTGTGTGTGTATGTATATATATACATATGTGTGTGTGTGTGTGTATATATATATATATATATATATATATATATAAAAATATATATATATATTGCTAAGCCCTGGGAGTAGACGTGACCGTTATGGAGAAACCAGTAAAGATAAGTTGTTCTGTCTGCTCTGGAATGACTGACTGATTGGACTCCATGAGTGGGAAGGTTTTGTCAGCTTTGTGACTATTGATTGGAAAGCACTCATTGTTTCTCTTATAATGTCATAAATAGAAATAAATTAAAATTAAGTTTAATTTTGAAAAGTTTGAAAACCCATAGGAAATGATCCATTTGGGGGCTGATGAAAACAGAATTAATAGAATTAACAATTATCTGCAAAATATTTTTGTTTTTAAATGTTTTTTCTCTTTTTTAATGGCTTAGCCACTTGAAGTGCTTTAGTTTATTGATCTAGGAAATCCTACCAAATATTTTTTGGTTAATGAATCCATGCATATAAAATTCATTACTTGAACAAATTACAGAGAATAATGTCTGGAGTATTTTCTAAAGTCATGAATGAGTGAGATTTCACAGATGATTAATTTGTAGCAATAGCTGTATTTTTAGTACTCTATACAACAGTCTACTCTCTCAAACTGAAGTATATTACCAAATGCTAAAATGCTCTTTAGTTTTTCTTTTCTTAAGCCTGATGGCTTAGCATGTTACTAAAAGAGCAGCATGGTTCTGAGAAAATAAAAATAACCAATAACCATCCTTTACTGTCTCTCTATTTCCAATGCATTAAACCATTCAAGACTCAGAGAATTAGCTGATAAGAAATTCAAGCAGACTTAAAGTAATAAATAGACAGTGTGCTTCAGGCAATAGTGAAGTAATAGATAATAAAACCAATGTAATAGTTTCATTGTTACTTGGATTATGTTTTTTCCACCCTTACTGCTCTGAGGATCTCAGGTAATTAAATCAAAATGTAGGAAAAGAGATAGAAATGTAAGTTTGAGTAAAACATATTTTCCCACACAAATTAAACTACAGAGCTTCTGTAGAACTAGTTCATGAAAAATATCATGGACAATTTTTGAAAGAGGGGAAAAATTCCAATAATATGCTAACCCATTTCTGATTAAAATGTGCATAACTGACATTAGGTTGAAAATAAAAGATTGGTAAACAATGAAGGGTACTTTTTCTTCCTTTAAAATTTAAATTTATTTGTGTATTTTATTAAGATTTTATTTTGGGGGGAAGTTTTAGGTTCACAGCAAAATCGAGGGAGAGGTACAGAGATTCCCTTATACGCCCTGCCCCCATGCATGTGTAGCATCCCCCATTATCAACATCCCCCACCAGATTGATACATTTGGTACAACTGATGGATCTACATTGACACATCATTATCATCCAATGCCCATAGTTTCTGTTAGGGTTTACGCTTGATGTTGGACATTTTGTGACTTTGGACAAATATGTAATGATATATATCTATCATTATGGTGTCCTACAGAGTATTTTCATGCCCTAAAATTCCTCTGTGCTCCACTATTCATCCTTCCTTCAAATCCTAAGGATACTAGTTTGTTAAAGAAGATATTTCATAAAGAATACAGTATATGAATAATATACAAAGTTTGGAAAAATCTAAAAATTAGAAAGGAGAAAATAAAAATTATCTTTAATGCCACACGTAAATAGATATATTGAGAATTTTGCTATATTTTCTTTCCATCTCTTTGTATGCATGTTTTTAACAGACAAAGTCATGTAAAATTATGAAGTTATATACAATGATGTTTTCTGCTTTCTGGAATACTTTTAGATCTTAACCATTATATAGATCTGTTATAAGTTACTTTATCATGCCCCTAATGTTCGACATTCTATTTATTAACAAATTTTTGTGGTTGTTTAAGTATCATTAAAAGAACAGCTTTGACAATACAAATAGCTAAGACAGATAGATTTTTACTACCTGCCTCATACTATTCTAAGTATATTTCTTAATATTAGGTCTTCTAATTCTGAAAACAGACATATGAGGAAGGTACTATTGTTACTCTATTTTAGAGATAAGAAAACAGAGGCCAGAGATGTAAAGTCACTTGCCAAGGTCCCTTACTTGTGAGTGAGGCTTCAGTGCTAGGCATTTTAGTGCTACAGCCCAGGCATTTAACCACTAAGTTCTATGGATCTTCCTATTTTTCCCCCCAATTGCTTAGAAATCAAGGGTGTGAAAGTTTTAAAGTTTTCAATCCAACTTGCCAAACTATCTCCCAGGGAGTTTCTCACAAGTTTTTTACTCCCAGCGTCTGTATATGTGTGGACGCATCTTCTTAAATTTCTAGTGAAGCTAATAAAACTTTTAAGTCTTATTGTGAGTATATTATTTCGTTATGGTAACAGTCATTGTTTTTGTGGGTTGTACTCAGTTTTGGGCACCAGTATTGAGGCAAAATTAATACTGAGTTAACTAGACATTTCAGTTTTCATCTTCCGATTAAATAGGTACTGCGGTGAATTACTTTTGACCTATTTACTCTTCAACAAAAACTTTAAGAAAAATATGACATTTCTTTTTTATATTATGACAGACAATAAAGGAACAACTAATATGGGTGCTTGCTGATGTCTAGCATTGTATATAGCAGTTTCAAATGAATTTAAAAGAATTTGGGAAACTTTTATTCTCTTTTGTTATCAAATTGCCTGAGAAGGGAGGTACTGTCCTTAAGTTTTCTGATATGTTTGGGGTTTGACAGTTGTTTCGCTTTCTGCTGTGACAGGTGAATAGAGAAGCTTGTTGAGTATTTACCAGGCCCCAAATTATTGAGCTGGCTAGCAATGCCAAATGTATCTTTATGGTTAGATTTCGCATGTTAGTTTTAGTGCTACCAATTTTAAGCCACCCCCTCTTCCCCTCACATATAAGGGAAAAAAGAAATGACCTTATTCTAAAATCCTTTGTTTTTTATAGTATAATATGAACAGAAGTGTTTTTATTATATCAAAAGTTAGTTCATTAGGAAGAACTGCTCAGAATTAAGATTTCTTAGACCTGGGAAACCAAAGTCAATGCTACTTCAGCTCTAAATAAAAGCCAGAAAATAACATCAACTGAAACGAGAAAATAGGCATGTCTAGGTAATGTCCACATCAAAGTAGGTTCACAAGGTGGCCTGTCAACTCGGAACAGATGTTGCCTTATGTGGCACAAGCTATTTGTAGTTTTGAGAATGGACGGATGTGAGGATTCCAAAGGAATTGAATTTCAGGCCTCACTTTAGGTAAGAAACATTAACATTGTTAGGACAGAACTTATATTTATGATCATTGTTTTTCCTCCTTCTGCTTTGCAAATGTTACTTCGGGTTGATGTTTGAGATAAATGTTTACTTGTACAATAATTGAAGTCAGTCAAATTATATACCTATGCCCAATGAGTCAGTTATTATGTTGTTTGACCCATTATAAATAGGTTTTCAGCCATAGATAGCATGTACCATACTTGTCTGGAGAAAGCAAATTTGATAATTTCTAACAGGTTCTCTTTTGTAGTACTGTCCAAAAGCTAACAGATTTATTGTTGTTTGTTGGCCTCTTTCATAATATCATATCTTATCCTAAGATTTTGAACTATGTTCATGTGACAAAAAAATGCCAGGTTAAAAAATATGTATCGGTCAAATTAGCTGTCTTCTATAGGCAGTAGTTCTTAATTTTTTCCCCCATGTCACAGAGCACTTTGAAAGAATGACAGAATTGTGGGTATTTCCTCTGGAACAAAAGCTCATGAAGACATAAGTTTTTGCAGATGTTTAGGGAAGCTTGAGTGGGTGAGAATAATTCAGGTGAAGAGACAAAACAAGTGATTGATTTAAAAAAAAATTTCAGCTAGTTGTTTGAGACTTATCTCCATAATTTTCAAGATCATAAGTCCTGACCCTACAAAAAAGGAAGAAAGAAATACTGATGGCTATAAATTGATGGTTTTTATTCCAGGAGCAAATGGGCAGTTTATCAGCAATTTACTTCTCTTAGAGGGACTCTGGTAGATGTAATCTATCTCAGAGTGGGGTAGGAGTATATATATATATGTGTGTGTGTGTGTGTGTGTGTGTATGTATATATATACATACACACACACACACACATTTCACTAATCTGAAACTGTAGAATGCTCTTGTGTCTGAAGGTTAACTCTCACATTTTTTTTTTTATGATATGTGCTAGAGAACATCACCACATGGAAGGATAGAATGTTTGTTTCCAGAGCTTATTGTAAATTAAGCATGTTCTCTTATTAAAACTGGTCCCAGAACAGCATTTTTCTTTATTTTTTTATTTGTTTGTGTGACACTAGTTCATGAATGAAGAAAGATTTATTGAATTCTTGATATGTGTAAGATACTGTGCAAAAGAACATAAAGGATGCCAACATGAATAAGCTTAAGGACCTGCCCTTGAAGAAAGTCACCTGTAGTAGGATGAACTTCACCTCTAGTAGAGTGCAAGAAGTAACTCTAAGGCGATGTGAAATGTGTAAGGAGACATGTCTAACAATTTTAACTCTTACTCAGAGTAAAATGAGGACTTTGCAGTTTTGAGCTGTAAGAGTGACCAGATCTGAACTACTTCCATTGCTTCCTCTTTACCTTTAATTTCTGTCTAGTTCAGGGTTTCTCAAAAATGGCTCTATTGACATTTTGGGCAGATAATTCTTTGTTGTTGATGGCTGTCCTATACATTGTAGGATATTTAGAGCATCCCTGGCATGTACTAACTAGATGTCAACAGCAACTAAAAATGTCAGTGTGACAACTAAGAATGTTTCTAGACATTGCCAAATGTGCCCTGGGGGTGTGAGGGGAATCACCCTAGTTGAGAATGACTGCTCTAGCTTTTCCCTCTTACTCCATGTCACTTACATATTTCTTAATATTGCTTTCTTTACCCACCTTTTTATTTATTTAAACTTTTATTTGGTATTTATCCGTCAAGCACCGGGGCCTTATGTTCCTTTCATATCTTGTATTCTTTTCTTTTGTTCAAAAAGACCATTATTTGTGCCTTTTCTTACATTTACCTGATTCTTTTCTTTTTCCCTTCACTGAACCTACTCTTAAAATATATCTTCTCACTTTCACTCACCACTTGCCTTATCTCATTTTCTATTTTTCACAATCAAATAAAGATTAAATTGAAAAATTTCAAGGAAATTGTATACATGTGTGTATTTTAAGATTTGGGGAAAAAAAAGGGAAACTCAGAAGGGACGATGGGCTGAGGCTGAGCTGCTTGTCTTCTTGCCACCATTAGTTCCTGAGTGAGGTCAGTGGCAATCCTTACTGGAAAGAAGTCCTCTTCATCTCATCTATCAAACTGTCTTATGCTTCTCCTGCCTCTTCCATTTCTGTAGAGATAGGGAGGTTTGAATGGTGTCACTGCTTTGTGGTGTGGCACAAGTTATAGAAGAAATACAGTGATGGTCATGATGATGATGATGGTGATGGTGATGATGATGATGGTGACGATGATGATGATGAACATGAATGTGACTAAGGTCTGTTCAGTACTCACATGTACCATGAGCTGTTCTGAATTAACTCGCTTAATCCTCTCAGTCACCCTTTGACGTCGTTATAATTGTCCTACTTACGAGGAAGCTGAGACAGAGGGGGTAACTAATGTAGAGAGCAAATGATGGAGTTGGACTCCTGATATTTCTCCCTTTAAACTGTTGTCCAGAACCAGCTCCCCAGTTCCCAGCAGCAACATAGTTACTCTGCTGTTTTTCAGGCTTTTAACTTCAGTACAATCTCTTTTCCTCTCCTTCCTCCGCTATGTCATCTGTCACGCTTCCCTTTCTTGTTCCTTCCTTCTCCTCTTCCTGTCTTCTTCATTTTTTATTCTTTTCCTTCTTCTCTTTTCCTTCTTCTCCTTCCTCATAAGCTTCTTTGATATGCGTTAATATATTATACACTTATTCAAAACTTTTAAAAAAATGTCTGCTATATGCAAGGCAATGTGCTAAGGAATAAAAATAAAATATTGAGCAACACACACATGGCCCCTGACATCTGGAACTTACATGCTAGTGGGAGGACATTATTCAAATAATAACAGAAATAATATTTATTCAGGAGCGTTAAAGTCTATGAAAGAAAAGTACATGGTACAACAAGAGCATAAAATCATTGATAAGTCTTCTTCTAAATAGGGGGTTTCAGATTGGCTGTCTTCCTTCCCACTGCCACCTCTCTAATCCCTATGCTATCAATTTCATGGAAGATGTTTTAATAGCCCTAGAGCTATCCGTCTCTTGTTCTCCTCTGCCAATTCATTCTTTAAACACTACCAGATTAATCTTCTTAATGCACTGCTTTCTTCAGGTCACTCCCCTGCTTAAAAGATCACACACTATTCTCCTGATACTTAAAATGTCAAATGAACAAACCCAGCCTTACAGCCCAATATCCAGCAGTCCCATTGTTTCAGTTTGGCCTTATCTCTTTCCTTCCTTCAGGGAGTAACACAGAGACCATCCCAGACAATCTTGACACCATCACAATTTTTACCCAACTTGAATTCTGTGTTCCTCATGTTTATGGTCACTATGCCACTCAGTTGTATTTGCTTATGTTCCTTAACAATTGCTCCCTGTTTGTGCCTTTAAAAAAAAAAAAAATAGTTGCCTTTCTCTTTTGGTTACCATGTAGTCTTTAGTACAACATTTTTAAAGTCTTACTCTTGTTATCTGATGAGGAACTTAAACTTAAAGATCCAATTAGGAGTAATACTTATTAAAGCTGTTAAGGAATAAAAGCCAATAATTACACTTGTTCGTGAGAGCCTGTTCTTTCTCATCTACTCAAGAAAATCACTAACAATTCTCACCTGTCTCTACTGTACCATCTTTTGTTCATTCTCCCCCAGATGATTCCCATCAGCATAAAAGTGAAAATAAATAGTAAAGTCCTCTCTTGATCCCACTTCTCCTGAAAATTACCATCCCACTTCTTAGCTCTCCTTTACCAAAAATCTTACATTTTATACTTGACATCACCTATTTCCTCTTATTCTTTCCTAAACCCACTCCGATCAGACCTACACTCTAACCACTACACTGAAACTGCCTTTGTCAAGATTGTCAGTGACTCTGTTATTTAATCAAATGGTCAATTTTTAGTCCTAACCTTATTTATCAGCATTTGACAGTCTCTTTAATAATCTTTCTTCACTTGGCTTAAAGAATACCATGCTTTCTCACCTCACTGATTTTTTTTTTCTCAGTTACCTTTGCTTATTTCTCCTCTAAGTTGTCTAAGCTCAAATTTGATCCTTTTTTAAAAAAAAAATTATTTACACTCCCCTTATTGGTATTTTATTCAGTCTGGAGGTTAAATTCCATTTATAGGTTCATGACTTCCAAATTTGTGTCTCCAGCCCAGACATTTCTTCTAAATTTACATGATCAGTGGTCTTTTCTGTATCTCTACTTGGATGTCTAAGAGACATCTTCACCTTTCCATGTCCAAACTGGAATGTTGATTTTTTCCTTCCCTCAAAACTTAGCCTTTTCAGTCTTTGCCAAGTCAATGGGTGGTGTTAGAGTCATTATCAACTCCTTTTCCTCATGCATGATACACAGTTCATCAGACTGTGGTTGGCTCTACCTTCAAAATATTTGTAGAATTTGACCAATTCTTGTCTCCTCCACTGCTACCACACTGGTTCAAGCCAACATCCTCTCTCATTTTGGTTGCTACAGTAACCTCCTGACCATTCTCTCTTGCTTCCTTAAGCCCCCTTTTTTTAGCTCAGCGATCTGGGTAAATCTCGATCACATTATTGTTCTCGAATCTCTGTAATGACTTGCCATTTTACTCAAAGTGCTCACAGTGGTTATGAGGCCCCAGATTTCCCTTCACCCCTGTTTTCATGCTCACTTCCTTTCTTACTAATTTCTCTTTGGCTGTCTTTTCTTCAGCCTCACTAATCTTGCTATTTCAAGAATGAATGTGCCATGCACATTTTTATGGCTAACTCCACTCTACTGCTCTGTTACCTCATTAAAGTTTCACTCACATGTTACCCCACCACAGCTAATTCTGGCAACTCCACATGTTGTTATACACTCTGGCATTCTCCATCTTTCTTTTCCTATTTCACCTTTTCTCTTTTCCTTAATTCTTATTAGCTTCTGATATACTAAACAATTTATTCCTAGTATTCATTATTTATTTGTTTGTTTCCCACATTTAGAATGTCAACTCCTGGAGGTCAGTGACCTTTGTTTTATTCCCTTATGTATCTCAAGTGACTAGAGCAGTGCAGTGGCTGTCATGTGATAGTTGCTCATTAAATGAATTCGTGAATCTCTTCCATCTTTTGTTCCATTAAAGTTCTCAAAGATCAAACTATTACCTTTCACTTTCCACTGCCCATCTACCAGTTACAGAGAAGGAACATGTAGTAGATGCTTTTTCAATACTTTTTGCATGGATTCTTTATCTTCCTGCCTTTACATATGGTAGTAGTTTGTAGGTTGGCTGGAGGGAGCTCTTATTCCCCTACTTTGATTTTTAAAATCTACTAACCTCATTAAACCCATTCCACTAAACCCAATCCATATTCTTATCCTTTGAAATGGACAAAGGATCTCTCCATAACAGCTAACACATTGAATGCTTACTATGTGTCAGGCAGAGTTCTAAATGTTAAAAAAATATTAACTCATCAAGTCCTGACCCTTCTTGACTCCCAACCAGTGGCTCCCATATTATCCCTCCCATATGGAAATTCTAGGGACATCCTGTTTATATAAAACCTAAATGTGGTGTAACTTCAGGCCTTCACCTTCAGACAAGTCTGGCTCTGATTTCAGAGTGCCCATTGTTCCCTAAGGTTCAGGGATGTCATTTTAAACTCTTTGAAGCACATCAGATATAATTCTACTTTCTTCCAATCAAGTGTGTAAACTACAGTGAGGAGAAAGTATGTCTTTTTTTTATAGCATTCACTCTATTTTTCTGCTTCTTGAACATTGTGTACCTTTCTTGTCATTAGTCATCATAAATTCTAAATTAACTGGAAAATGACACACAAAAGTGATATTGGATACTATTTAAATACATTTTAATCATCCTACTATGTCCATAAGAAATAAGCAAGCAGTTTGTTGCAAAGATCCAATATTATGGGAAACACTCAAAAACTAGGTAATATTTGCATTTGGCTTCTTTTTCTTCTTTTTCTTTTGTGTACTCCCTCTAGTGTTCAAAAATATGAGTACTTATAATTAGCCTATTCAAATACTAAAGAACACACATTAATATAAAAGTAAGCCCTTCTTAACCTGATATATATATATATATATATATATATATAAATGTTTTTTTCCCCCTCTGGAGATTATATTGTCCAGTTACTGAATTTTCAATGTATTGTATGAAAAACATTCTTTCTCCCCTTTCCTATGGGAATTTGATTATGTCTGTCTTTCATATGTATATTTTCAACCTGTCCACTTCAGTCAGGGGAAATATTGGACTTCTTGAACTTCTGTCTTTAAAGACCAAAATTTTCCCCAATTTTTAAATCTGAGGCCTAGGCTTTAGTTGGGCATTTGGATATGAACAAGAATCTTCCCACATGCTAGAAATGAAAAAAAAAAAAAAAACTATATTAACTAGAGGAGTGTTTTTGAACATGGAAATTAAAATATTTAAATAATTGACATCATTTTATTTTAATATATTGAAACATTATCTAAATACTTTTGTTTCAAGGTACCTTAAGAAATAACAAAGGTATCCCTAGGAATAACAAATAAGTAAAAATAAATAACGTGTATAAACAATTGTCATTTAATATAGAATATTAATAATTGCTAGCATATATAGAAGAGAAAATAATTTTAAATTGTAAAGTTAAATAATTATTACTGTTTGGAAAGTTTTAAAAATCAGAGGCTAGTGTTTGAAGTCAATTTTTCTAAACTGACATATAATAATAATGTTACTTACATTTGATTAATGCCCTTCAGTTTCTAAACTACTTTGATGCCTGCTATTTCAATTCCTCATAGTCAGATGAAGTTAAAAAAAGAATAGAAAGAATAAATTATTTTGAGTGACTTTCAGAGACATTGTTTTCTAAGCTCTATCAACTCCCTGGAAGTATTTTGATATTATAATGATTAGTACATTTTAGATGGAATTTAATACTCAACATTCACCCTATATATTTTGTAGGGAGATATATTCAATACTTTAACCTTATTCATAACAGGCTGCATTGTATGCCCTTGGGGGAAGTTACATTCTTAAAACACACAGAATAACGTGGTATGGAATGCCTGTTTGGGGTTGTTTCATTACAGGCAGTATGCACCAAAATGCTCGAGAACCTAACATCTGCTTCCTGAAGTCATTAATACTAATAAATATAATGTCTAATGAATTCCATTACTCACCAACAAGCTTTTAGGTTACCTGGGTTCTGATATACTCTGCCTTGAATACTGGGTTGGCCAATAACACTTCTTGGATTTTTTTTTTTTTTTTTTTTGCTGGCGGGGTGGGGATAGTTATTGAAACACTATCTGAATTCCTATTCATAATGCTTTTCTTTTTGTCACTCTACTGATTTAGCATTATTTAATAGAGTTAACTCCTACATTATAACTTAGCTCTTTCTTAGATTTGAAATGTCTCTAACGATATTATATTCTTATTGGTTCCTGATCATGTGTCTTCTTTCCTCAGGAAAATTGATGAAGAAAAAGGGATTTAATAAAAAAGCACTGACACCTGAACAGAGTTTCAGAGAGGAAAAAAAAGCAAAAAACAAAAAACAGAACAAGGGCTATCATTTAATAAAGAAATATAGTAATAAGCTTGCTTTATATAGAGTTAGGACACTTACAATATTTAGTGAAGGTAGGACACTATTTACTAAGTTGATACAAGATGATGATTGTCTTAAATTGTGAGGAAATCTAAACCAATTAAGTATTTTTTAGTCAGAAAGTTTGATCTCCTATGAAATTATATAAAATTGTCTTATTTCACTCTACACCGATAGAAAATGTATGAGGACTGATTGAATTCATGTCTTCATAAGTCCTCCTCTAAGCCATCCTATGTAGTACTTCTCAACTTGGCAATGACCTAAAGTACTTTTTGACTATAAAGTACATGGCAGACAGCACTTTGGCTGATTTATTTCTCTTTGATATTTGTTAATTTTCAAAAATAACACAGATACTTAACCAGCATCTTAAAAGGTATCACTACAGATATTGGTTCCATTTTTATTATAGGAGATGTACATGTGTGTATTATAAAATTCTGAATCTCTGTAGGAAATCTGTTTTTTGAAAGTAGAGATCAAAATAATAATATATTATATTAATGTATTTCCTATAAATTATAGAAAGCATATTACTTTTCTCAGTACAGGTGGAAAATGATGCATCAACATGCCTAGGAGTATAGCTTTAAAAAAATGTTTTTGTGAATTTAAGAAAATCTTAATACAAGTGTTGCATCAATACACAGAATTTGGTTAGTGATAAAGAAAATTTTAGATTGTAGTATTTTTATAGAATTAGGTAAAATTTGTTTCTATTTGCCTCAAATATTTTTTTCCAAAATAAATTTTGAAATAGTTTAATGATTATATTCAGATAGGTTTCCGTTACTAAAGAGAACCAAGAAATATCCAAATTTGACTTAGTATCTGATCTGTCATTCTAATAAAAAATGATGATTAATGGCTCATTTTTTGTTGTTTTAATTGCCATAATGTCAGTATTTTTTAAATGAAATTTAGCAGGGGAACAGAAATTACAAATATAATTAATAGGAAAAGTGCCATCTTTTTTTTTAATGAGCATTTTACCCACTGGACATTTTCTTCCTTTACAGTCAAAGTATATGTTCCATGAGAGTAAGGACCCTATATGTCTTACATCACTACACTCTCTTAGTTTAGAGCAGTGCCTATCACACCGTACCCTAGCAAACTATATTTAATGAAGACCTATAAAAGAGTGAATAAGGAATTCTGAATATCTGAGTATCTATAATTTAAGTCTTATATATACTCCCTTTTTGTTTCTTTCATTATTTCCGAATTCAACTATTGTATTGTTTAAGGTAGATTAGATGATACCACAGTAATAAATTAACCCTAATGCTAGTAAACGTTAACAAATGATTCTTTGTCTAATACACTATACTCTCCAATGCAAGGTGTTGGGGAGCTCTGTTCCAAGGAGTTGCTTAGGGACCCAGTCTCTTGTGATGCTGCTATCTAAACACAGCATTTCCAGGGAAAAAAGAATGCAAGAATTTATACCCACATTCCTGTCTTTTAGTCTGCAAAGCAACACAGATTACCTGTGTATACAGAACGGTAGCCCCAACCTAGATGCAAGGGAAATGAAGTCTTATAAACCCATGATGAAGCAGATCACTTGGGATTTGGTGAACCCAGTATTGTGTTGGCCACAACTTTACTCTTTCCAGATTCTTGTTTTTCAAAGTTAGGTTTATCGGATATTCACTTCATCAAATAGGTTTCCCACACACACGTGCACACATGTTTCTTACATGCACAGAGGATTTGTGAAACTCAATAAATTTGGCATTATTTCCTAAACTTATTGGATTAAGGAGTCTGCTTTTTGGAGACCATCTGTCAGGACTAGTATTCTGTGGAACAATTTTAGAAAACACTTGATCAAATAGGTTAAATAAATGTCAGAATTTGTCATAAAAAGAAGAAACTCACATTTGGTGGAGTCTTTAGCTTATAATAAATCCGTGGATGTATCCCTTTTGATTGTGCTTGTCAGTAAAACTTAAATAGAATAACAATATATTATTTAGCTTATCATGAAGACAAATTTCTGACCACCTCAGACGTCAGAGCATAGCCAATGCCCTGAAATTAAGAGAAAAAAGAATTGCCTATAATTGACCTAAGTGATTCTTAACTAATTTTTGCAAAGATCATTCACTAAAGCAAGTTTACTTTATTTTAGTCAACTCCAACTTGGTCTTAGTTGGCAAAAATATTAACAATCTTGGTTTTAAGTACATAGCAAGTTACAGATACCAAATTAGGATGGGTTGCAGGTTTTCTTTTCCCCCCTAGACGCTTGTATACTGGCACTGGTGTGGAACAAAAGCATATAGCCCAACTGTAAGGAAAAACCCAGAATGACTATTAAAAAATAAGCAAATGCACAGTAACAACTAACCATATTTGTTAATAGGAGAAAATATCTCTATTCCTCAATTATTTACATTGTCTAAACAAAGTTAAATTACCAGTAGCATACTCTGTTTTAAAAAGTCCGGCAAATGCATAAAAATTTGAAATGATTGTCAATCCAAGTACTGAAAGTAAAAAAAAAAAAAAAAAAATTATGTTTCATTCCTTAAAACAATAAGTTCAGAAAAGAGTGATTTTCGGAATATATCCTCCTCTCTGTATAAATTAGAAGACAATGGTATAATGCTGTTTTGAATTTATAGGATATAATGTGTCATATAGATTTTTATTTCTCATTTTCTCTATTAATAAGGTGGTGAAATAATTAGGAAGTCGGGGCTTAGTATTGTAAGTAGTTGCTCTAAATTGCATGATACATATATATTTCATATTATTATATAGTATAAATAATGTCATTTAATTCTTTGATTTTAAAATTATATACATATATATTTTTTGGCAGCAATATGTTTGCTTCTAGGGGAGAAAGGAAGAAAGGATATATACATTTTTCCTTCCCTGAATTTCAGGGAAATAATTTTTATATTGATTGAAATAACATAAATGATTGTCTGACTTGTATACAATCATAAATATATTTTTGTTAGCGTTTTAAATAAGCAATTATGCACTTACGTTAAGTACTAGTACAATGAAATCTTAACTTGCTAAATTGTTACAATTTAGGATAACTCTTAGCCCATTTAGAAGAGCAGATTTAAAAGTATTACTCTATATCTTGTATAATAATTGAGATTTTGTAACAATTCGTGTCACATTTTTCTTTAGTTTTCATAGTTCCAGAAAAAGTATTGAGATAAATACTGGTTACCCTCAGTTTGAGGCATTTTATTAGTGAAAAATTATAAAAGGACAACATATGTAATTAGGTATACTTTTCATCCTATGTTTGTTGGAGATGCATTTTGGATGATGGGAAATTCTAACCTTAAGCAGGTACCAACATGAATATTTATGTGCTTATAACATCTGATGTTTGTACCTGCTGTGAATTTTCTGAAGTTCTCTTAAATGAAAGCAATGATGTATTGTACAAAGTATAGACCAACTGCAATGAAGTTGTTCATCATGAGTTACTAGTGAGCCTTTTGCAGATGTTGGTGTAAATTATGTCTAGATTTAGTTTTTAATGTTTACTGTCACGTTGAATATCGCATGAGAAGTCACTTGAAAAGAGTGGAAAATGACTAGGCCCCATGATTAATTTTCTTGGAAATCTGTTAGCCTGAAAATACATTAGAAATACTATGCCTTAATCATTTTCTCTTCTTGTATATTCTGTATTAACTTAAATACAACACGTAAGCACGCACACTCTCTCTTTATTTTTATTTCCTTTTAAAAGCTATCTACCAGTTTAAGGGAATGAGGTAACTCCCAAGATCATAAAGCCTTGATAACAAAATCCATTAGAAACGTCTGATTAATCAGTGAATTGGAATGAAGCAATTACCAGTATACATATTACAAAATATGGAAATGGGGTTTATAAATTATAGTGTTCAATCTCTTTGTTCACCTTGCTTTTTAATAGTGTTCAGTTTTCTGAGGTTAATTTTTGGAACTATTACTGGTTTTTGTTTCATTTTTAGTTAAAACAAAAAAAACATCATCGATTGTATTATAGACTGCTTTATACCTAAACTGTTGCACTTTTTCTTATACCTTGTTTTACCAGTCTTCAGTAAGTTGGTACCACTTTTATTTATTTAAGCTTTCCATTTTGAGAGATTTACAGATTCATATGCAATATATAATACATGGAGGTCCCTTGTACCTTTGCCCAGTTTGCTCTAGTGATAATATCCTGCAAAACTATAGTACAGTATCACAACCAGGAGATTGACATTGATACAGTCAGGATACAGAATAGTTCCATCACCACAAGAACAGCTCATGTTGCCTTTTGTATAGCTCCACCCACATGCCTATCTTCACTCCCTCCCTAACTCCTGCCAATCACTAATTTGTTCTCCATTTCAACAATTGATCATTTCAAGATTGTTATATAAATGGACTCATGTAATATGTAACCTTTTAAGATTACCTTTTTTTCACTCATCATAATTCCTGGAAATTCATCCAGGTTTTTTTTTTTTGTTAATAAATACTTTGTTTCTTTTTATTGCTGACTAGTATTCCATGGTATAGATTTACCATACCTTGTTTAACCACTCACCCATTGAAGGAGAGTCATCTGGGTTGTTCCCAGGCTTTTATTTTAAAAGTTGCTATAAACATTTATGTGTAAATTTTTGTATGAACATAAATTTTTATTACTCTTAGATAAATGCCCAAGAGTACAATTGCTAGATTATATGGTACTTCTATGTTTAGTTTTGTAAGAACTGTCAAATGGTTTGCCAGAGTTGCTTTACCATTTTGGTCCCACGAGCAATGTATGAGTGATTCCGTTTTTCAGTTTCTCTGCATTCTCACCAGAATTTTATGTTGTCATTTCTTTTATCTTAGCTTTCTCATAGGTGTTTAGTGATATTTTATCATGGTTTTAGTCTGCATTTCCCTGATGGCTAATGATGTTGAGCATCTTTTCATTTGCTTACTTGCTAGGTGTATATCATCTTTGGTGAAATGTGTATCTCATTTTTCAATGAGATTGTTTATTTTTTAACTGTTGAGTTTTGAGAGTTGTTTATATATTTTAGATACTAGTCCTTTGTCAGGTATATGGTTTTCTAATATATTCTCCCAGTCTGTAGCTTGTCTTTGCATCTTCTTCACAGGGTCTTTTTCAGAACAAATGTTGTAAAATTTGATGAAGTTCAGTTTATCAGTTTTTCACTTTATGGATTATACTATTTGTGTCAAGTAGAACTCTTTGCATAGCACTAAATCCTGAAGGTTTTCTCTTATTTTTTTCTAAACTTTTATGTTTTTCCATTTGAGTTTATGATCCATGTTGAGTTAACTTTTGTATAAGATTTGAGACTTAAGTTGAAGTTCATTGTTTTGCATATGAATAACCACTTGCTCCAAGTGGTTGAAACCGTTGTTTTTTAAACCATTTGTTGAAAAGTCTAACTTTCTTCCATTAAATTGCTTTTTCACCTTTGTGAAACATCATTTGGGCTTATTTCTGTGGGACTGTTTCTAGGTTCTCCATTCTGTTACATTGGTCTGTGTGTCTATCCCTCCACACAGTGTTGATTATTGTAGCTATATAATGTCTTTAAGTTGGGTAGACTGATTCTTCCCACTTTGTTCTTTTTCAAAATTATTTTAGGTATTCTAATTTCTTGGATTTCCATGTAAATTTTAGAATAATCTTGTCAATCTTTGTGAAAAAAAACTTGCTGGGATTAAACCTGAATATCAATTTGGGAAGGATTAACAATTTCACAATGTTGAGTTTTTCAATCAATGAACACAATATGTCTCTATTTATTTATACCTTACTTGATTTATTTTATGCATATTTGATGGTTTTTATATGGTATGTACATGTTTTGTTAGATTTCTACCTATTTTTGAAAGATTGTAAATAATTTTTGAGTTATTTATAAATTTCAGTGTCCATCTGCCCATTGATAGTAAATAAAGTTACAATTTATTTTTGTTTGTATATCTTATATATGTGACCTTGCTGAACACATTTATTATTTTTAGGAGATTTTTTGTTTGTTTGTTTTCTTAGATTTCTTGGGATTTTCTATCGATAATCATGATATTTGCAAATAAGGACAGTTTTATTTCTGCCTTTTTTAGATGTATATTTTTATTTCCTTTTCTGCACTTGATATGATCCTGTAATTTTTCTTCTTTAGCCTTTTAATATGGTAGATTAAACTCGCCTTGCATATCTGAAATAAACTCCATTTGGTCATGCTGTATAATTAACTTTATGTATAGCTGAATTCTGTTTGCTAATAAATTTTTAAGGATTTTTGTTTCTGAAGTCATGAGGGATATTTATATATAGTTTTGTTGTTGTTGTTGTTCTGTGCTTGATTGATGTTGGCATTAGGGTGGTACTAGCTTTAAAAAATGAATTGTGAAGTGTTCCCTCATCTCCTATTTTTTGGAAGCAATTGTGTTAAATTTTATTAATTCCCCTTTGAATGTTTGATAGAATCCTCCATCTGGGCTTGGAGATTTTCCTTTTAATTTCCTTAATGGTTATAAAATTATTCAAATTATCTGTTTTGTATTGGCTAAGAGTGGTAGTTTGTGTTTTTCAAGGAATTAATCAATTTCATCTAACTTGACAAATTTATATGTGTAGAGCTTTGTATAGTGTTCCTTTATTATTGTTTTGAAGGACATGTGGTGATATCCCTAGTTTTATTTCTGATGTTGGTAATTTATATTGTCTCTCTTGTTTTCCTTGTCACTATTTAGTTTTGTGAATTTTATTGATCTTTTTGAAGAACCAGCTCATTATTCCATTGATTTCTTATATTGTTTACTGTTTTTAATTTCATTGATATCTATGTGTTCTTATATTTATTATTTTTATTCTTCCTGTTTTTATTTTTTTAGGTTCTTGAGGTAAGGGCTTAAAGTATTGAACTTAGATTTTTCATCTTTTCTGTTGTAAGCATATAGTGCTATATATTGAATACTTCCCTCTCAGCTTCTGCTTTAGCTTTGTTCCACATATATTGATATTTTGTATTTTTATTTTCATTCAGTTCAGCTTATTTTTAAATTTCCCTTGAGACCTCCTCTTTGAACTGTGGACTGTTTAGAAGTATGTTGTTTAGTTTCTAAGTATTTGGAGATTTTCATGTTTTCTTTTTTCTTTTTTTTAATAAATTAATTTATTTATTTTTGGTTGTGTTGGGTCTTCATTGCTGTGCGCGGGCTTTCTCTAGTTGTGGCGAGTGGGGGCTACTCTTCGTTGAGGTGCGTGGGCTTCTCATTGCAGTAGCTTCTCTTCCTTGCCGAGCATGGGCTCTAGGTGTGCGGGCTCAGTAGTTGTGGCTCGTGGGCTCTAGAGCGCAGGCTCAGTAGTTGTGGTGCATGGACTTAGTTGCTCTGCCGCGTGTGGGATCTTCCCGGACCAGGGCTCGAACCCATGTCCCCTGCATTGGCAGGTGGATTCTTAACCACTGCGCCACCAGGGAAGTCCTCATGTTTTCTTTTTATTATTGATTTCTAGTTTGATTCCATTGAGGTCAGAGAACACACTCTGTATAATTTAAATTCTCCTAATTAGTTGAGACTTTTTTGTGGCCCAGAATGTGGTATATTTTGGTAAAGGTTTCATAGAAACTTGAAAAGAATGTGCATACTGCTGTTGGGTGGAGTGTTCCATAAACATCGATTAGATCTTGTTGGTTAATGATATTGTTGAGTTCTATATCCTTTCTGATTTTCCGTCTAGTTATTCTGTCAGTTTTAAGAGAAGGGCGTTAAAGTCTCCAACTATAACTACTATATGGTTTTGTCTGTTTTTCCTTTCAGTTATATCAGTTTTTGTTTCAGTTGTACAATAGTACTGGTATGTCTTCTTGGTTGATTGATCCATTTATTATTATATAATGTTCCTCTCTTTCTTGCTGTGATATATATATATATATATATATATATATACACACACACACATATATATATATATATGTCTAGTTAATCTACCATTAATATAGACACTTTGTTTTCTTTGATTAAGGTCTGTATATCTTTTTCTATCATTATATTTGAAGCGAGCTTCTTATAAATAGTATATAGTTGAATCAGTCACATTATTAATCTCTTTCTTCTGTTGATGTGTTTAGACCATTTACATTTAATATGGTTACTGACATGTTAACTCTTTAGTCTGTCATTTTGTTTTTGTCTTCTCTTTGTTTTCCTTGCTTTTTCTCTGTTTTCTTTTTCCTGACTTCTTGTGTGTTACTTGAACAACTTTAGAATTCCATTTTGATATGTCTACAGTGTATGTTACTCTCTTATATAGCTTTTTTTGGTGGTAGTTCTAGGTATTACATTATATATGCATAGCTTATGACAGTCTACTGTTGTCATTTTACCAGTTTGAGTGCAATGTAGAAACCTTACCTTCCTTTATGTCCCTTTGCACTACCTTACTTATAGTATATTTACCGTAAATATTTTCTCTGCATGCATTGAAAACCACATCTGACAGTTAAACATTTTTATTCCACTATCAAAAATAATTAAGAAAACCCAAGAGGAAAGGAATATCTATTGTATTTACCTACTTTATTGTTTACTTTGTTCTATCTTCTTTCTAGGTGTTTTAAGCTTCCTTTTTTTTATCATTTTCTTTTTTTTAGAGAACTTCTGTGGTCATTTTTTTAGGGAGGGTCGTGTAGTAAATAATTCTCTTAGCTTTTCTTCATTCTGAGAATTTCTTGGTTTTCCCTTCATTTTTCTTTTCTTTTCTTTTCTTTTTTAACATCTTTATTGGAGTATAATTGCTTTACAATGGTGTGTTAGTTTCTGCTTTATAACAAAGTGAATCAGCTATACATATACATATATCCCCATATCTCCTCCCTCTTGCATCTCCCTCCCACACTCTCTATCCCACCCCTCTAGCTGGTCACAAAGCAACAAGCTGCTTCCCACTAGCTATCTATTTTACATTTGGTACTGTATATATGTCCATGCCACACTCTCACGTCGACCCAGCTTACCCTTCCCCCTCCCCGTATCCTCAAGTCCATTCTCTATGTCTGCGTCTTTATTCCTGTCCTGCCCCTAGGTTCTTCAGAACCATTTGTTTTTTTAGATTCCATATATATGTGTTAGCATACGGTATTTGTTTTTCTCTTTCTGACTTACTTCACTCTGTATGACACAGTCTAGGTCCATCCACCTCACTACAAATAACTCAATTTCGTTTCTTTTTATGGCTGAGTAATATTCCATTGTATATATGTGCCACATCTTCTTTATCCAACCATCTGTCGCTGGAAACTTAGGTTGCTTCCATATCTTGGCTATTGTAAATAGAGCTGCAATGAACATTGTGGTACATGATTCTTTTTGAGTTATGATTTTCTCAGGGTATATGCCCAGTAGGGGTATTGCTGGGTTGTATGGTAATTCTATTTATAGTTTTTTAAGGAACCTCCATACTGTTCTCCATAGTAGCTGTATCAATGTACATTTCCACCAACAGTGCAAGAGGGTTCCCTTTTCTCCACACCCTCTCCAGCATTTATTGTTTGTAGATTTTTTAATGATGGCCATTCTGACTGGTGTGAGGTGATACCTCATTGTAGATTTGATTTGCATTTCTCTAATGATTAGTGATGTTCAGCATCCTTTCATGTATTTGTTGGAAATCTGTATATCTTCTTTGGAGAAATGTCTATTTAGGTCTTCTGCCCATTTTTGGATTGGGTTGTTTGTTTTTTTGATATTGAGCTGCATGAGCTGCTTGTAAATTTTGGAGATTAATCCTTTGTCAGTTGCTTCATTTGCAAATATTTTCTCCCATTCTGAGGGTGGTCTTTTCGTCTTGTTTATGTTTTCCTTTGCTGTGCAAAAGCTTTTAAGTTTCATTAGGTCCCATTTGTTTATTTTTGTTTTTATTTCCATTTCTCTAGGAGGTAGGTCAAAAAGGATCTTGCTGTGATTTATGTCATAGAGTGTTCCGCCTATGTTCTCCTCTAAGAGTTTGATAGTGTCTGGCCTTACATTTAGGTCTTTAATCCACTTTGAGTTTATTTTTGTGTATGGTGTAAGGGAGTGTTCTAATTTCTTTCTTTTACATGTAGCTGTCCAGTTTTCCCAGCACCACTTATTGAAGAGGCTGTCTTTTCTCCACTGTATATTCTTGCCTCCTTTATCAAAGATAAGGTGACCATATATGCGTGGGTTTATCTCTGGGCTTTCTATCCTGTTCCATTGATCTATATTTCTGTTTTTGTGCCAGTACCACACTGTCTTGATTACTGTGGCTTTGTAGTATAGTCTGAAGTCAGGGAGCCTGATTCCTCCAGCTCCATTTTTCTTGCTCAAGATTGCTTTGGGTATTCGGGATCGTTTGTGTTTCCATACAAATTGTGAAATTTTTTGTTCTAGTTCTGTGAAAAATGCCATTGGTAGTTTGAAAGGGATTGCATTGAATCTGTAGTTTGCTTTGGGTAGTATAGTCATTTTCACAATGTTAATTCTTCCAATGCAAGAACATGGTATATCTCTCCATCTGTTTGTATCAACTTTAATTTCTTTCATCAGTGTCTTATAGTTTTCTGCATACAGGTCTTTTGTCTCCTTAGGTAGGTTTATTCCTAGGTATTTTATTCTTTTTGTTGCAATGGTAAGTGGGAATGTTTCCTTAATTTCTCTTTCAGATTTTTCATCATTAGTGTATGGGAATGCCAGAGATTTCTGTGCATTAATTTTGTATCCTGCAACTTTACCAGATTCGTTGATTAGCTCTAGTAGTTTTCTGGTAGCATCTTTAGGATTCCCTATGTATAGTATCATGCCATCTGCAAACACTGACAGCTTTACTTCTTCTTTTCCAATTTGGATTCCTTTTATTTCTTTTTCTTCTCTGATTGCTGTGGCTAAAACTTCCCAAACTATGTTGAATAATAGTGGTGAGAGTGGACAACCTTGTCTTGATTGTAGAGGAAATGGTTTCAGTTTTTCACCTTTGAGAATGATGTTGGCTGTGGGTTTGTCATATATGGCCTTTATTATGTTGAGGTAAGTTCCCTCTCTGCTTACTTTCTAGAGGGTTTTTATCATAAATGGGTGTTGAATTTTTTCAAAAGCTTATTCGGCATCTATTGAGATGATCATATGTTTTATATCCCTCAGTTTGTTAATATGGTGAGTCACATTGATTGATTTGCGTATATTGAAAAATCTTTGCATTCCTGGGAGAAACCTCACTTGATCATGGTGTATGATCCTTTTAATGTGCTGTTGGATTCTGTTTGCTATTATTTTGTTGAGGATTTTTGCATCTATGTTCATCAGTGATATTGGCCTGTAGTTTTCTTTCTTTGTGACATTTTTGTCTGCTTTTGGTGTCAGGGTGATGGTGGCCTCGTAGAATGGGTTTGGGTGTGTTCCTCCCTCTGCTATATTTTGGAAGAGTTTGAGAAGGATAGGTGTTAGCTCTTCTCTAAATGTTTGGTTGAATTCACCTGTGAAGGCATCTGGTCCTGGGCTTTTGTTTGTTGGAAGAATTTTACTCACAGTTTCAATTTCAGTGCTTGTGATTGGTCTGTTCATATTTTCTATTTCTTCCTGGTTCAGTCTTGGAAGGTTGTTCTTTTCTAAGAATTTGTCCATTTCTTCCAGGTTGTCCATTTTATTGGCATGGAGTTACTTGTAGTAATCTCTCATGATCCTTTGTATTTCTGCAGTGTCAGTTGTTACTTCTCCTTCTTCATTTCTAATTCTGTTGATTTGCATCTTCTCCCTTTTTTTCTTGATGAGTCTGGTTAATGGTTTATCAATTTTGTTTATCTTCTCAAAGAACCAGCTTTTAGTTTTATTGATCTTTGCCATTGTTTCCTCAATTTCTTTTTCATTTATTTCTGATCTGATCTTTGTGATTTCTTTCCTTCTGCTAACTTTGGGGGTTTTTTTGTTCTTCTTTCTCTTATTGCTTTAGGTGTAAGGTTAGGTTGTTTATTTGAGATGTTTCTTGTTTCTTGAGGTAGGATTGTATTACTATAAACTTCCCTCTTACAACTGCTTTTGCTGCATCCCGTAGGTTTTGGGTCATCATGTTCTCATTGTCATTTGTTTCTAGGTATTTTTTGATTTCCTCTTTGATTTCTTCAGTGATCTCTTGGTTATTTAGTATTGTATTGTTTAGCCTCCATGTGTTTGTATTTTTTACCAACTCTTTCCTATAATTGTTATCTAATCTCATAGTGTTGTGGTTGGAAAAGACACTTGATACGATTTCAGTTTTCTTCAATATACCGAGGCTTGATTTGTGACCCAAGGTATGATCTATCCTGGAGAATGTTCCATGAGCACTTGAGAAGAAAGTGTGTTCTGTTTTTTTTGGTGGAATGTCCTATAAATATCAATTAAGTCCATCTTGTTTAATGTATCATTTAAAGCTTGTGTTTCCTTATTTATTTTCATTTTGGATGATGTGTCCATTGGTGAAAGTGGAGTGTTAAAGTCCCCTACTGTGATTGTGTTACTGTCGATTTTCCCTTTTATGGATGTTAACATTTGCCTTATATATTGAGGTACTCCTATGTTGGGTGCATAAATATTTACAATTGTTATATCTTCTTCTTGGATTGATCCCTTGATCATTATGTAGTGTCCTTCTTTGTCTCTTGTAATAATCTTTCTTTTAAAGTCTATTTTGTCTGATATGAGAATTGCTACTGCAGCTTTGTTTTGATTTCCATTTGCATGGAATGTCTTTTTCCATCCCCTCACTTTCAGTCTGTATGTCCCTAGGTCTGAAGTGGGTCTCTTGTAGACAGCATATATATGAGTCTTGTTTTTGTATTCATTCAGCCAGTCTATGTATTTGGGTTGGAGCATTTAATCCATTTACATTTAAGGTAGTTATTGATATGTATGTTCCTATTCCCATTTTCTTAATTGTTTTGGGTTTGTTATTGTAGGTCTTTTCCTTCTCTTGTGTTTCCTGCCTAGAGAAGTTCCTTTAGCATTTGTTGTAGAGCTGGTTTGATGGTGCTGAAATCTCTTAGCTTTTCCTTGTCTGTAAAGGTTTTCATTTCTCCGTCAAATCTGAATGAGATCCTTGCTGGGTAGAATAATCTTGGTTGTAGCTTTTCCCCTGTCCTCACTTTAAATATGTCCTGCCATTCCCTTCTGGCTTGAAGAGTTTCTGCTGAAATATCAGCTGTTATCCTTATGGGGATTCCCCTGTATGTTATTTGTTGTTTTTCCCTTGCTGGTTTTAATATTTGTTCTTTGTATTTAATTTTTGATAGTTTGATTAATATGCGTCTTGGCGTGTTTCTCCTTGGATTTATCCTATATGAGACTCTATGCGCTTCTTGGACTTGATTCTTGATTGACTATTTCGTTTCCCATATTAGGGAAATTTTCAAGTGTAATCTCTTCAAATATTTTCTCAGTCCCTTTCTTTTTCTCTTCTTCTTCTGGGACCCCTATAATTCGAATGTTGATGTGTTTAATGTTGTCCTAGTGGTCTCTGAGACTGTCCTCAGTTCTTTTCATTCTTTTTTCTTTATTCTTCTCTGTGGTAGTTATTTCCACTATTTTATCTTCCAGGTCACTTATCCGTTCTTCTGCCTCAGTTATTCTGCTATTGATTCCTTCTAGAGAATTTTTAATTTCATTTATTGTGTTGTTCATCATTGTTTGTTTGCTCTTTAGTTCTTCTCTGTCCTTGTTAAACGTTTCTTGTATTTTCTGCATTCTATTTCCAAGATTTTGGATCATCTTTACTATCATTATTTTGATTCCTTTTTCAGGTAGACTGCCTATTTCCTCTTCATTTGTTAGGTCTGGTGGGTTTTTACCTTGCTCCTTCATCTGCTATGTGTTTCTGTCTTCTCATTTTGCTTAACTTACTGTGTTTGAGGTCTCCTTTTCTCAGGGTGCAAGTTCGTAATTCCCGTTGTTTTTAGTGTCTGCCCTCAGTGGCTAAGGTTGGTTCAGTAAGTTGTGTAAGCTTCCTCATGGAGGGGACTAGTGCCTATGTTTTGGTGGATGAGGCTGGATCTTGTCTTTCTGCTGGGCAGGACTGCATCTGGTGGTGTGTTTTGGGGTGCCTGTGACCTTATTATGATTTTAGGCAGCCTCTCTGCCAATGGGTGGGTTTGTGTTCCTGTCTTGTTAGCTGTTTGGCATAGGGTGTCCAGCACTGGAGGTTGCTGCTTGTTGAGTGGAGCTGGGTGTTAGCGCTGAGATGGTGATCTCTGGGAGAGCTTTTGCCATTTCATATTACATGGAGCTGGGAGGTCTCTGTTGGACCAATGTTCTGAACTCAGCTCTCCCACCTCAGAGGCACAAGCTTGACGCCCGGCTGGAGCACCAAGATCATGTCTTCCACATGGCTCAGAAGAAAAGGGAGAAAAAATGAAAGAAAGAAAGAAAAACGTAAAATAAAATAAAGTTATTAAAATAAAAAATAAAAAATATTAAAAATAAAAAAATTTAAAAGTAATTTAAAAAAAAGAAAGAAAGAAAAGAAACAAAAATAAACGGACAGAGAGAACCCTAGAACAAATGGTAAAAGCAAAGCTATACAGACAAAATCACACAAAGAAGCATACACATACACTCAAAAAAAGAGAAAAAGGAAAAAAATATATATATCTATATATAAAAAGAAAAGAAGAGAGCAACCAAATCAATAAACAAATCTACCAATGATAATTAGCTCTAAATACTAAACTAAGATAAACATAAAACGAGAAACTAATTAGATGCAGAAAGCAAACCCGAAGTCTACAGTTGCTCCCAAAGTCCACTGCCTCAATTTTGGGATGATTCGTTGTCTATTCAGGTATTCCAGAGACGCAGGATACATCAAGTTGATTGTGGAGATTTAATCCACTGCTCCTGAGGCTGCAGGCAGAAATTACCCATTGTCTTCTTTGTTTGCACAGCTCCTGGGGTTCTGCTTTGGATTTGGCCTCACCTCTGCATGTAGGTCACCTGAGGACGTCTGTTGTTCGTTCAGACAGGACGGGGTTAAAGTAACAGCTGATTAGGGGGCTCTGGCTCACTCAGACCTGGGGGAGGGAGGGGTATGGAATGCGGGCTGAGCCTGCGGTGGCAGAGGCCAGCATGACATTGCAACAGCCTGAGGCGTGCCATGTGTTCTCCCGGTGAAGCTGTCACTGGATCACGGGACCCTGGCAGTGGTGGGCTGCACAGGCTCCCAGGAGGGGAGGTGTGGATAGTGATCTGTGCTTGCACACTGGCTTCTTGGTGGCTGCAGCAGCAGCCTTAGCATTTCATGCCTGTCTCAGTGTCCCCGCTGATAGCTGCGGCTTGCACCCGTCTCTGGAGCTTGTTTCAGTGGTGCTCTGAATCCCCTCTCCTCGTGTACCCTGAAACGATGAATGGTCTCTTGCCTCTTAGTGAGGTACAGGCTTTTTCCCTGACTCCCTCCCGGATAGCTGTGGCACACTTGCCCCCTTCAGGCCCCAGTCCTCTCCCTGGGATCTTACCTCTGAAGCCTGAGCCTCAGCTCCCAGCCCCCACCCGCCCTGGAGGGTGAGCAGACAAGCCTCTGGGGCTGGTGAGTGCTGGTCAGCAGCAATCCTCTGTGTGGGAATCTCTCCGCTTTGCCCTCTGCACCCCTGTTGCTACACTCTCCTCCATGGCTCCAAAGCTTTCCCTCTGCCCACCCCCCATCTTCCCCAGTGAAGGGGCTTCCTAGTGTGTGGAAACTTTTCCTCCTTCACAGCTCCGTCCCTGAGGTGCAGGTCCTGTCCCTATTCCTTTGTCTCTGTTTTTTCTTTTTTTCTTTTGCCCTACGCAGGTACGTGGGGAGTTTCTTGCCTTTTGGGAGGTTTGAGGTCTTCTGCCAGCATTCAGTAGGTGTTCTGTAGGATTTGTTCCACATGTAGATGTATTTCTGATGTATTTGTGGGGAGGAAGGTGATCTCCACATCTTACTCCTCCACCATCTTGAAGGTCTCCCCTTCCCTTCATTCTTTAAGGATATTTTCACTGGTTATAGAATCCTGGGTAAATAGTTCTTTTCTTTAAGCACTTGAAAATTGTTTTTCTACTTCCTTCTTATCTCCTTGGTTTCTGATTAGAAATTTGCTGTACTTCAAAATAATTTTCCCTTGTAGATAAGTTGTTATTTCTCTCTCACTACTTTCATTGTTTTTCTTTGTATTTAGTTTTCAGAAATTTGACTACGATGTATCTTGGTTTGGATTTCTTTGGATTTATCCTGTTTGGAGTTTGCTCATTTTCTTGAATCTTTAGGTGTATGTCTTAAAAATTTTTTTCTTCCAGTTTTATTCAGATATAATTGACATAAAGCACTGTCTAAGTTTAGGCTGTATAGCATAATGATTTGACATACATACATCATGAAATGATTGCCACAATAAGTTTAGTTTAGTGAACAGCCATAATCTCATATAGATACAAAATTAAAGAAATAGAAAAAAATTTTTCCTTGTAATGATAGTTCTTAGGATTTACTCTCTTAACAATTTTCATATATAACATACAGTAGTGTTATTATATTTATCATATTGTACATTACATCTCTAGTACTTATTTATCTTATAACTGGAAGTTTGTACCTTTTGACCACCTTCATCCTATTCTCCCTCCCTCCCCCACCTATGGTAACCACCTATCTGAATCTTTTCTATGAGTTGTTTATTTTTGAAGTATAGTTGACCTACAACAGTATATTAGTTCCTGGTACACAACATAGTGATTCAGTATTTCTATACAATGCGAAATGATCAACATGATAAGTCTAGTTACCATCTGTCACCATTCAAAGATATTTTATAATTATTAACTATATTCTCCACACTATATATTTCGTACCCATATGTATTTTGACAAATATGGGACATTTTCAGTCATTACTTTTTGAGAAATTTTTTGTAGTCCTGCCATCTTTCTCCTCTCCTGTGTGACTTCAGTGAAATGAATGTTAGATCTCTGGTTATGGCCCCATGGATCCTTGAGGCTCTTTTTTTGTTGTTGTTGTTATTTTCAGTCTATTTTCTTTCTGTTGTTCAAATTGAATAATTTTGATTGTTATGTCCAATCTGTAGTGTCCAATTAAATTCAGTGATTCTTATGTCCCCTCCATTCTCTTGTTGAGCCCATTCAGTGAGTTTGCAATTTTGATTATTCTATTTTTCACTACTGAAATTTACATTTGGCTCTTCTTTATGTCTTTGCTTTATTTGCTGAGTCTTTCTATTTGTCTTACTTTTTCATTTGTTTCAAGCATGTTCATAATTTTTATCAAAGCATTTTCTTGTGATGGCTGCTTTAAAATCTTTGCTACTCCTATCATCATGGTGTTCACATCTATTGGTTGTCTCTTTTTCCTTTTTTCATCCAGTTTGGAATCTTCTTGATTTTTGGTATGATTAGTGATTCTAACTGAAACCTGGACGTTTTGGGTATTATGTTTTGAAAGTCTTGGAAATGAATGCAACACACCATTACTGCTGGTACGTATAGAAATCTAGTTCCCTACTCTCCTCTTTTGATGTCCAAGAAAGGGAAGGTACGGTGCAGGAGGGAGGGCTGTTCTTTCCTATTCTTTGAATATGAAAGTCCAGATTCCCCCCTTACTCAGCCTTTTCTGATACTACCTCAGAAAGGTATTGGGGTGATTCTTTATATCCTCTTGAGGGTGGAAGTCTAGGTTCCGCACTTGGCCTTCATTGGTGCCAGTGGATTGGGGGCCACTGTTTTTCTGTGGTGTTTGATTGGAGAGCAACTATTTAAATTTTTCTGTCTTGTTAGGCTGTTCTTTTCCTAGTGATTTGGCTGGAGAGAGGAGGCTTTTGCTGCATCTTTTTTGTCTACTCCCCTTGATATTGCCAGCTTGATGGCTTCTTCGGCAACAAGTCTGGGATATATAAGCCTGGGATTATATAAGTCTGGGATTATAAACCTGGGATAAGCCCAAGTCTGGGATTATATATATATATATATATATATATAAATGAAAATCCAGAAACTCACCACCTACTTTCCCTTTAGATCTGGAGGTCCCTAGCTGTTCTTCCTTCATTTATCCTTCTGTTAGAGTCCTCTTATGTTCATTTTATATATAATGTCCAGGGGTTTTAGTTGTGTGTAGTGGGAGTCATAGAGAAAAGTACATCAACTTCATCTTTTTGGAAGTAAAAGTCCATTTGTTTTTAAACTGGAACATTAAACTACTTCTGTATTTGATAATTCAGATATGTTGTAAAATTAAACATTTTTGGCCAAAATGTTAAATTTTATTTATTTATTTTTATTCTTTTATTTATCTTTTTAAACAATTTTAAAAATTATTTATTTAATTTTGGCTGCGTTGGGTCTTCATTGCTGTGTGCGGGCTTTCTCTAGTTGCGGCGAGCGGGGGCTACTCTTCGTTGCGATGCCTGGGCTTCTCCATGCGGTGGCTTCTCCTGTTGCAGAGTGCGGGCTCTAGGTGCAAGGGCTTCAGTAGTTGTGGCATGTGGGCTCAGTAGTTGTGGCTCACAGGCTCTAGAGCGCAGGCTAAGTAGTTGTGGCGCACTGGCTTAATTGCTCTGTGGCATGTGGGATCTTCCCAGACCAGGGCTCAAACCCATGTCCCCTGCATTGGCAGGTGGATTCTTAACCACTGTGCCACCAGAGAAGTCCCTATTTATTTTTATTTAAAAATTTTTGGGTGTGCCGCGAGGTTTGTGGGATCTTAGTTCCCCGACCAGGGATTAAACCTGCGCCCTTGCAGTGAAAGTGCAAAGTCCTAACCATTAGACTGCCAGGGAATTCCCGAAAATGTTAAATTTTAAATCATGAATTTCAAAAATATGGCAGTCACCAAAGAGAAGCATTTATTCTTGATTTCTTGCCTATGTTTAGTTAGATAGTGGTACCACATGGAAAACTGATTCCCTCTTAAGAAATTTATATTTTCTGTCAATCTCATTAAATAAAATTTGAATAGAGAAATTACACTGAAAGCCATACCTTATTGTTATTTTTTGTTATTAAAAGAAGGGATCTTTCAGCATGCCAATTAAAGTTAATCTGTGAGAAAAGAATCAGAATTATTTAAGTTCATGCTAAACTGTATAAATTTTATATGCTTTATCTTATAGATTAATAGAATTTAGTGCTTGGATAAAACTTTCTTGCTTTTATTTTATGATCTTATTCTTACATAATTACTAAGAAGCCTTAAAAAACAAAGTGAGTGACTATGATATGAAATACATTAGAAATACAAGATGAAAAGATTGAGTACTTTCCCCTAAAGAATTCAGGGAAGAGGCTTTTAACTTTAAATTACATATAGAAGCATTAAACTTGTTAATTTGAAATAATACAAAATATTTTACCTCAATATATAGAGTAAATGTGAAAGGACTTAGGATGGTAGAAATGTGTAGAATGAATTTAATGAAGAAATCTCCAGAATTGGGTTTAGTCTTTGTGGGTGACCTATTTAAGTTAATGACATGAATTAAATTATTTGAACATTGCATCTGAATTCTATCTGTGACTTTTAAGTTGAAATAGATTTAAACATATACTGTGATAAAATCAGAGAGGGGATCGTATATCCATCAAAATTTTAACTAGGTGCCAGATATTTCTTTTGTCTAGAAAGAAAAGGTGACTTGGGGTTACTAAAATACACTCATATGAACACATACAAACACAGACACGCACACACACACACACACATACACAACGTGGAATCTTGATAAGTAAGGACTAACTTCTAAAAATAAGTCTAGTTTATGATGGTATGGTGAAAAAATAGTGATTTGCCATTCTTTTTACCCTTTTTTAAGTGGACATCTTTAATAAACAATACCTTCTCTATAGTTTAAAGGGCATTTACTTTAAAATGATTTCTATATGTTGGTTTAGGTCTCATTTATAGAAATGAATGGAACTATACAAATCAAAAGATGTCAAGAGAATGTGGTCAAGTGGTTCATAAAAGAAGAAAAAGGAATGGCTGGTGTACATTTAAAAAGTCACTGAAGTGGAGGAGGGAATCAAGCATTTTCAAAATAAAGCTAATGAAAGTGTAAATTGGAACAATATTTCTGAAGAACATTTTGTCAGTATTCATAGAAGCCATGCAAACTCTTTGTCCCAGTAAACCACTTAATGGAATCTGTTAAAAGGAAATAGAGAAGCACAGAAAATTTTAAATAAAAGAGTATGCATCAAAATATCTATATCAATTTTCTGTTATGTGCTTTCTTTGTTTATTCTCAATTTTCTTCATAATTCTGCTCTTATTTATTTTTTACATTGAATAAATGAAAGTGTTGCATTCCTCATTAGTAAAGAAATCCAATAAATATTATTTTTAAAAGCATATATCAAAATTGTAATATTTAACCCATTTAAACCCCATATAGTAGCCAGTCAAGTCTTAAATATTCTTCTTCTTATCTTTGTTACTTCCTCAGGCAGAAAATCTTTTTAATTCTTCCTTGTATCTGTGACAGGAGTGTTTTAAGTGGTAGAAAACAGAAACTGTAATAAAAAGACAGCTAATATGTTGAGTCTCTGTGTGCTTAAAATGCAAGGCCACCTGATGTGGGAATCCAGAGGTCTTGGTTTAGATTCCAGCTCTGTTACTGACCTTGGGCAAGTCTGTTAATCCCTCTGGGAGGCAGTTATTTTTATTAGTTGAAGCATATGATGTTGCCATTTTTCTTGGTCAAAACACTTCCTTACTGGGAATTTCTGGTTCACCCTAATACAATGAATAATAAATTTTTTTTTCCTAGCACCAATGATCTATGAGTTTATTGTAGAGTTAATGAAGATTTATCTAAAAAAAAATAAGTGGTTTCTTCTTAGGCAAAAAATCTCCTTTTAAGAGGCAAAGGAGGCTTTCTGTCCATTTAAGAACGTTCTCATATTAACTAGTGAAAGGTTTAGCTCAAGTAACCTATAATTTATCCTTTCACGTAAAAAATATTTTCCTGGTTCATATTCCCGTGTTATGTTGAAGCACATAAATAAAAAACTGGGGGGCCAGTAGGTTAAAAAAAAGTTAATTGTTACACATTCAATTAATCTTAAAGACAACAAATTCCACCAACAAATCTAAGACAGTTTAAGAATAAATTAGAAAATTAAGTATTGAAGATTTTTGTAAATGTCATAAAAAATCTGAAAAAAAAATTTCAGATTCTAGGCACTAAAGTATTTCATGTTTAATGAAATGAGGAAAAAGAGAAAATGCAGATTTAGAAAAATATTTACTTAAAATGATGCAAATTATAAGGCTTTAAAGTTTTTTTTAAATATTTCATTCATTACAATTTCTATGAAGTGACATAATTTTACATGATTTTGTTTTAGGGGTAGGAAAAATGAATTTATTGATACAGTGTGAATGCCCTAATAGAAATAATAATAGACACAGAGTCATTGCAGGGAAAATGTGGAATCCAGTTGTGCTACACCTAAAGTATGGTGAGAGAACAGGGCAGAAACATTTATTGTCACTCAAGTAAGACTCCTACTTCCTTGGAAAAAACTGTAAAATAGTTCAGCTGTTGGTGACACAGTGGTTTATAGAAGACACTGAGGCCCTTCACCCACACCCTCTTCCCTGGCCTTGGTGCTGATTCTGCTGGAAGTAAACAACCAGCCATGTTCCATCATCTCAAGTTGGAAAAGTCATTGGCAATACATCAGAAGCAGCAGGAATTTGGAGTCTTAAGGCATATCATATCCTTTGGAGACAAATCAAGAGAGATGACAAGAATTTCTTTGAATTTCTACCGGGTGTTTCTTATACATGAAGCTAAGTTACTAAAAACATTGTGGGAATATTTCTAAAGTCTTTTTCTCCTACTACCTTGAGACTGCCTGCTGTGAAGTACTGGGTTGACATGTTGAAAAGAAACTCTTCTACTCCAGTCTTTGAGAAGTACTTCCAATGAACAAAGAGAGCAGTGAGTCACCCTTCATAGGGCTGATGTGGGCAATGAATATTTGGTCCAAGAAGGGCAGAGTCTCCAGAAGAAAATGATGATGTGGTCAGTAGAGAGGAGCTCATGCAGGAATTCAGAAAAGGGCACGGAGCCAGTTCCTTGCTGCATAGCCATGCAGGGCCCTTCAGCCACAGAGAACCCCTCTGAAGCCAAAACTCTGAAGGTGAATGGCAACACCTTTTCATGCTGCTCCTTGCGCTTATTAAATGTGAGTTCCAGAGACTCATGCGTTCTGGGATTACCTGCACTGTCAATTAAATCCTACAGGGCCCACAGTCACAAATCTGTAGGCAAAAAAATGCTCTGCATTTTCAAGGATTTGATCCCACTGACTCATGGGTACAGAAGGAAGTAGTTGATTTTAGAAGGCAGGGGCACTTGTGCCTGATATTGGCATCTTTTTATTCTAGCAACTCTCCAGGTTCTTAGGAATTCTGTCAATTTAGTATTTCTTTTTTCCTAAACATTTGGGATATAATCTGGAGAATCAAGCTGTGTTTCAATACTTTCAAGAATAATGTTAAAAAGAATTCCACCTGATTAATTTAATCCTCTCTACCTTCTCTTCTCCTGCTCTTTCTTCTCCCCTTCCAAACACTTTTCTGACTCCTGGAAATGAGTTTCAGGATAATATAAACTGAATGAGGCTTCTCATAAGTATTTGAATTGAAAACTCTAATGTCTAAAGAAATACTGATGAGGTTCTTAATAAAGAGACAATTTCCAATCCATTTTGTTATTTAAGTGTTCCTGAGCAAATGCAATAAAACCAATCCAAGTCCTGGGCAAGAACTTTTAACAGGAAGTTGGTTACTTTAAACATGTGTGAATGTGGTTTTTGCCTCCTGCTTGGGCAGGTATCCAATCATAAATGGATTTCCCAAATGGGCTCCTTTGCACCCCACTTACCAGATGGAGAGTGCTTGAGTAGCTGAAGCTGGAATTTCCAAAATTTGGTTCTCAAAATTTACTTTGAGATTGTTCATCATAAGAATTATCAGACTATCCATCACTGGAGGACAAAGGTTACATAGATTTGGCAGTTGTACAATTGCCAATTATTTTAATGGAAAAAGCGGCATGGAATTTTCCATTTTTCTGTTATGACAGATCGCTACAGCATACAGTTTTGAACAGGTTGAAACTTGTAGTCTTTTCTCTATGAGTAATCTCAAAAGCTGTATAACATAAAAAATTGTTCATGAATTATTTGTCATTTCTGCTTTAAACTGATATAATATCTACTTTTAAAACTTACTACTCCTCTTCTGAAAGTATGTGTATATATTTATATAATATGTATATATATATCAATAGTACATATTTGCCCCTTTTTTGGCATAAAATGTGTCTTTTGTCACATTTACTTATATACTCATATCATGTGACAAAGTTCATGAGAACTTAAAAATACTGATTTCTCAGCAATGATACTTTAAAAACAAATGAAGCAACAGACAGACAGATAGGCACATTGTACAGAGGCTGTAGGGTATTTTCATATGAATTACCTTCCAGTCACTACCTGTGTGTCCTTGTTTTAACCTGGAATTTTGATGATAATTAGCTTTCAGATTTTATTTATAACTCCTTCCATCTTTATTCCATCTTATAAGGAAAAGACAAAATTAATCATATTTTAGAAGAAATTCCTGCAAACCAAAAATAAAACACATTAAACTATATTTGGATTAGCTATTTCTAAAAATAAGTTTAAAAATTTCATTAAGAGATATGGCCTAATGTTCAATGAATATAGGGTATGAGGGTAAATCCAGTTCTTTCGTATAACCTTTATTTCAGATTGGTGAGGTGAGGATAGGAGAAGGGAAAAGGCACATTAGTTAACTATTAGTGTTTCAAAGTCATTCTGAAGTGTTAAATATGGCAGTTTGAGCTTGGACATCTTTGGAGCAGCAATCACTGCCTGATAAAGGAATCAGTATAAACTGATTCTCTTTTTCTGAGACTTTCAGAACTATGTCCTACTGGGTTTGCACACAGAAATACCTGGACAACAAAGCAGTGCATTCATAACAGGGGCAGCTACTGCTTGTTGCCTACCCACTGCATGTGCCTCTTTCACCCTACATGTCAGAACCCCACTTTGGTTTGAGGCACTAACGTGCCCACTAAATAACTACACTTTTCCACTTCTCTTACTAAAAAGTGACATACTCAGGTCAGTCATTTCAAAATATAAGTCATTGGTAACACTTACAGGAAAGCTTTTAAAAGAGGTCAGACACAGCTGTACGTACCTTTTCTCCTTTTCCTTCCTTTCCTTCCCTTCCTGCTGCCTGGAATAGAGATGTAATGCCCAGAGACACAAGTTGCCCTTTTGAGACCATGAGGATGAAAGCCACACACTGAGATGGTTGATGTCTGGAGTATTCATTCCAGACTTCTTGTAGTTGTTTCCTCATCCTAGACTACTTAAATTTGGACTTTCTGTTATGTAAACCCCTATGTGCTGAAAGCAGTGTTTTTTGTTTTTTTTGTTTTTTTTATGTGCAATTGAACACAATTTTCAATTGTTATAATAACATAAAGAACATATGTGGAGACTAATGACACTTTGCCCTTGTCAGTAGCAGTCTGCTGCAATATGGTAAAATCAGCTTCCTGTAGATAGATGATAATCCAGGACGCTTCAGCTGCTTTAGAAATTACAGTAGAAAGGAAAGTCTTTAGAACGATGGTATTATCCCTCTCTATATCATGAAATTCCTATATTTAGAGGCTTAGGCTTTTCCAATATATGAAGAATATGCTCATAAAATCTGTCTTTACTTAACAGTGCCTTATGTGGGTAATGTCTCTGCACACACTTTACTTTTGCATTTTGAATGTTTTTCCCATATACAGGGATCATCATGGGTTTTAAGTAAGACATTAGTTTGGGGAGAAAGCTATTTTATGACTATGGTTTGCTTTATCAAACAGTGAATATGTTAAATGTATAAATGCTGCCTGTGGATAAGTTAAACCATGATGTCATGAGACTAGGGTTATCATCGTCTGAATTTAAATATTCATTACTATGTGCTTTTTTCTGTATAACCTGTAACTTCATTTGGGTGGGGTTGGATGGTGATAATTTGTTTTGATTAGTCAAATAAAATTTGTAAAGTTGAAAATATATACTGATGTAACTGGCTTTCTCTAAAATAGGTTGTTGTTGATTTAGATTACATAGCCCTATCTTATGTTCTATACCCATGAATCTAGGTAACAAATTTCCAATTAGCTGGCAAAATGCAGCAGCGCAGTAAATCCTTGTGTTTTACGTTCACGTGTGCTCTGTGTTTCTTGTATCCATCTTGTAAATACTTTAACTCACATAGTTTATGAGCAGCACAGGCCCACTGGCGTAATCATACATCTGTAGGCCAGATTATCCCCTGGGCTTCTGTTGAGTTCTCTGTATCCATCTGCAGGACTGTTTACAACCATATGCTTTAGTATGATGTGAGAGGAGAAGGCCTGGCTGAGACCACCAGAAGAGAGATGGCAAGTCATCTTGGGCAACTGAAATTTTTCAGTTAGATGCAGTCACATGCTGGAGAGTATGCTAGGTTGATGAGGCTCTTTTTTTCTCAGGGTGGAGTCTAGGAAATAATACCTTGGAAGGGCTTCCCCACTGAGGATTTGTCTATAGTTTCTTTTGTCATTCTTTGTAGTTAAATGTACTAGCATCTGGATGTTACTGGGAGTAGGGGATTTAAATTTGAGAAGAGGAAGTTATCCGTTTTATGCTACTGAAGGCTGTTGAGTTTCTGTTTTCTTTCAATGTTAAAGGCACCGGAGTTTTGCCTTATGGTATTTGAGTTAGAGCAGGAGGAAATTAACCTGAACTAAAACTGTCAGGTGAATATCAAGAAAGTGCAGTTTTTATTTTATCTGTACAATGAGAAACATTCACTAACAGTGAGTGAATAACCTCCTAAGTTGGAATTTTGTGTCATCACTGAGTAATATTTAATCCTTAACGGCCTATCAGGACTTCAAGTCCTTTTATCAGGGTTTTTTTCCAGCTTGACATGCTGGGCTTCTGGCATGACAGAGCTACTGATTCTCTATTCATTATACTGCCTCCTCCATGTACATATTTGGACTAGTGCATCAGTAAGGTTTCTACTAGCCCAAAAGAAAATTTCAAAAAGAGCTAGTCCATGAAGAGTGAAAAGATTCTCATGAGAAAATGGCCCAAACTGGGTAAATACCTATTTTATTTTAGCTGGGCTTATTATTTAAACTATTTTGTCATTAACTTGATCCAACTTAGTGTTAGCTTTTCAGCTCTTAAAGAGAATAATTTATGCCTGCCTCCAAAGAGATGGTATTAGAAGCAAGGTATGCATGACTGGCAGAGCACTTTGTGTTCTCAGAAAGCTTCTTTTTTTTTTTTTTTTTTTTTTTTTACTTAGGGCAGAGAATGACATCTTTTTTTTTTTTTTACATCTTTTTTTTACTTGATGTATAGTTGATTTACAATGTTGTGTTAATTGCTGCTGTACAGAAAAATGATTCAGTTTTATATATATATATATATATATACATTTTTTATATTCTTTTCCATTATGGTTTATCACAGGATTTTTTTTAACATCTTTATTGGAGTATAATTGCTTTACAATGGTGTGTTAGTTTCTGCTTTATAACAAAGTGAATCAACTATACATATACATATATGCCCATATCTCCTCCCTCTTGCGTCTCCCTCCCACCCTCCACACCCCACCCCTCTAGGTGGTCACAAAGCAACAAGCTGATCTCCCTGTGCTATGCGGCTGCTTCCCACTAGCTATCTATTTTACATTTGGTAGTGTATATATGTCCATGCCACTCTCTCACTTCGTCCCAGCTTACCCGTCCCCCTCCCCGTGTCCTCAAGTCCATTCTCTATCTGCTGTGTCTTTATTCCTGTCCTGTCCCTAGGTTCTTCAGAACCATTTTTTTTTTTTAGATTCCATATATATGTGTTAGTGTATGGTATTTGTTTTTCTCTTTCTGACTTACTTCACTCTGTATGACAGACTCTAGGTCCATCCACCTCACTACAAATAACTCAATATTGTTTCTTTTATGGCTGAGTAATATTCCATTGTATATATGTGCCGCATCTTCTTTATCCATTCATCTGTTGATGGACACTTAGGTTGCTTCCATGTCCTGGCTATTGTAAGTAGAGCTGCAATGAACATTGTGGTACATGACTTTTTGAATTATGGTTTTCTCAGGGTATATGCCCAGTAGTAGTGGGATTGCTGGGTAGTTCTATTTTTAGTTTTTTAAGGAACCTCCATACTGTTCTCCATAGTGGCTGTATCAATTTACATTCCCACCAACAGTGCAAGAGGGTTCCCTTTTCTCCACGCTCTCTTCAGTATTTATTGTTTATAGATTTTTTGATGATGACCATTCAGAAAGCTTCTTAAATACTAAATAATAACATTCAGTGTGTTCCATAGGAGCTTGTTAATATATGTTAGAATATAGTTCATAATGGAAACATGAGAAGTGGATAGGTCTTGACAGTTGAAAGGGCTCCTCAGTTGAAATTGCTAAAATGAAAAATTACTCTCTGGCATGTTACCATTGTGCAACAGAGCCTGCCATCTTTGAGGGATTATTTTTCACTTCCTATCATTTGTAGAAAAGGATCATGCCACATGAAATGCCATCTGTACCCACATATTGGGTGTTAGACGTGGTATGATGCTACTATTTTTTTAAACTTTCAGAAGCAGCTTTATACATGGCAGATGAAAAAGGAGATAGGATGCATTGGGTAATGGTGAGGGGGAGTTTGAAAATCACTTAATTAGATAAGTGAATTCAACTTAGCAGTGTCCCCAAATTGGAATGCCTAGAGGATTCTTGTTTATCCCACACTCTGGAATTTAGATAGAGAGTCAGTAGATAATTACTGTGTCACATACATACGTGATACAAGATGGACAAGGAATCAGGAGAGCCAGATTCCAGTCCTGGTTCTGCCACATAGGAGCCATGTGCCTTTAGTTATCTCATCCGTGAAGCGCATGGGTTGTCTTTTTCTACTTGTTTGGAAACACTAATATCATGTGGATCAGAGTGCAGGATGATGTTACGTGATATGATTTTCAGCTTTACAGTCTCAGAAACCTGATTTATTGGCATTCTGAATGTGAGTCTGTCTTTTAGCATCCCACATGCAAGCTTCGAGAAATTAACGAAAACAAGCAGAATGCTGGCATGTTAATGTGTAATGAGAAATAGCGCTACCGAAGGGGCCATCATCTTTTGGCTAGCTGATTTCTCCCTGAAGTCAAACTACTTGGGAGACCAGAATATAATTAAAAGCCTGTACAGGTAGCACAAAATCAGTTTAGGTTGAATAGCATCAATGTAAGGTAACGTAATTCATGCAAATAAGATTTTATTTGTCCCTGGGATCAGAGAGAACTCATCCTTGGGCAAAAACATTCCTTCCCTTGGACCAGGACTCTGAGAACGTTCGTCTTCTACATTTTTCTCAAATTCCACTGCTGACTCTCTTTTGACTGATATGTTATTATTGACTTTAGTTGCATTATAACCAGGTTTCCATGTCAGGGAGCCACTTCTGACTCTTCAAAATGACTTCCCTTGTTTCTTTCTGACCTATTATGTGGTGTGAACCTTAAATTATAATTTAATGTTCAGAGGGAAACCTTATCTCTCTTATTTCTAAGTTCTTGGTGGGATTTCTCACTGTAGCCCCTCCCCTACCATCTCTGCCTATGTTAGGTTAATTCAATATTTAGAGAACTCAGACCTAGTGCAACTTTCCACTCAATGTATTTATTTGGGTAGTTCTTGGCAATTTGCCTTTTTCAGATTTTCCTCTCATCCTATAGAAAATAAATTCCTTTTAAACCCTAACTAGGCAACAGAGGAGAAATAGCATTATCTTTTTGACATAGTTTAGTGTCAACAAGGCACAGACACACACACAGAAACCAAGGAAACTGCTCTAGGTTGTGTCATTCCTAACAATTTGGATTATCTTAGAAAAATAAGGAAACGTGCCCCTTCTGGAGGTCTTCCAAGAAAATGAACAACTGATGTTTTTAAAAGCTGTGGTGAAAGAGACATCTGTTTGAAGCCCTGCACCCCACAATTAAATTATTTAGTTTTAGTCATCACAGTTATTTGGTGATGCTCTATTATTGTGGTTAAGGAACTCTGAGAAGAAAGATTAACACCTTAGGAGTTTCAAAAACGTTCCCCACTACAGTTATGCTGAGTTTCAGCAATGCCCTAGATCCAGTTTTTTTGATTTGACAAAACTTTCCATTTCTCTGCAGCTTTGTGAGCATCAGGGGTGTGAAAGTTCTAAGGGATCAAATCCATAGAAGATCACAGTTGTCTGGCTGTGGTTCTGCAATTAGCTAAAAAAGTTAGCAACCATGAGAATGAGGTGGCAAACTTCCCATCAGGCTGGGGTACCTCTGGTAGAACTTGGTATATGGAAATCCTTTCCTCTAGGATGCCTGCTTTTGGCCATTCTTCCCAGACATTTAGAAGGGATGGATGAATTTCAACTTGCAGGAGGTTGGTTTCTGGCAGCAGAGAAACATCTTAGGAAGATGCTGAGGTCATATTCCCTACAAGCATTCTCTAAACAGTCAGTTTAAGGCTTAAATCAGATCAAGTCATTCTGCTTGTATCCTTTCAATGACTTCATGATGAACATAAAATACAGACCTCTCATGATGGTGATCTCTTGTTGCTCGCCTTTCAACCTTTGCTCAGATCTTACTCTCCTTTGCTGCTTATGCTCTAGCCACACCGATCCCTTCTAGTTCTCAAATGCTTCAAACTCTTGAGGCTCAAGCCCTTCATGCATGTTTCCTTTGCCTGGAGTTCTGTCCCTCCTCCTCTTTACCTGATTCCTTCTCATCCTCAGACACTGATTGCTGCCCCTGCCCTCTTCATCCCAATATTCTCTAAAATATCGCTGTGTTCTCCTTTTTCATAGAACTTATCTCAGTTTGGACTTAACATATTTGTGTTTTTACTTAATTCACAGTGAGACTTAAAAGGTTAGAGATAACATGTGTTTCATTCATCATTATGTGTCCAGCGTTTAGCACCATGTCTGGCATATACTAGGTATTCAATAAGTATTTTATAAATGAAGGATGAATGGATGAACCTAAGATGCCATTTTCAGCCTAATGATTTATTGATTCTCTATGCCACTATGTCAAGTGGCATTTAGAATGCTTGGACAGTCGGTAAATTCAAGAGTTTAATTCAGTTTTGTATGAGATTGAAGACGTGTTTCAAATTTGTGATAAAAGAATATTAATGCATTTTCTTTAACTGTCAAAGATGTATATATATGGAGCGTATCTACTGTTCTAAAATATCCTCTGAGGACTCCTTGATATTCATATGTTAACCTTCTCCTTTTTTTAAGTAGAGAACATGCTAAATGTCTTACCCCATTTTCAATTGGGTGCCTTTCTAAAATAAAGGCACTCGATTGTCTTGTGTAAATCAATGAAAAAGTAATATGTGATTGTTAATGCTCATTATATAATACATATGATGACGTGGATGACAAGAACTTTGTATAACATAGCTGAACATGGCACCTTTCTATGGAAATTTCTTGGGATAAACAGCATCAGGAATACTCTCCCCTACGGATTTCTTTTTTTTTTTTTTAATCTTTATCTACCTACTCCAAAAAACTAGGTTAATAGTATATTGTACCAGTCTTTGACACAATGTACACACATGTACATATTAATTTATACAATAAATACCATGTATTCTCACAATCAGTTTTAAGCAATATGTTATAGAAAGTTCACCCATGGAAAGAGAGACTGTGCGATGTGTGGACTGTGTTTATGCAAAGATCCCACATCCATTGCCTTTATAGCATTTATGTGTTCTGAGATTATTTCAGTTTTATTCAGTTGGAAGGTATTTCTATACAAATTATGTTGATATAATTTCTTTCTTCAAGGGTCTCTTGTTCAAGAGAGCCTGACCTAAAACATTTTTTAGACTTCAACTGTTGTTTTTCTCCTTACTGTGGATTTTCTGGTGGGTGATTTTCACTCTTCTGTTAAGTCCCTCTTGTTAGTATAGTTGCTTCCCTGTATTGACCCACCACAGTTCAAGTCTGAGAATTTTTATGTTAGAAAGAAGAAAAGATCCCTTGACATTATCTCTCAGCGGGGAAGTACATACACACATTGGCAGTTAAAGGGAATTTACATTGCACTTTAAAACCATCCTATCACAACATTAGTGTCTACAGAATATTAATTCTGCTGAGCAAAGTATGGCCTGCATGGATGCTTTTCCTTGTACATTTTCTTATTTCAAAATGTAGTTATTTCAGCGCCAATCAAAGGAGTAAAAAGGTAATCAGCAGAATATACTGAAATACTATTTGGTATATCGCCATGGATTGGTGATTTTCCGTGCATATTGGACATTTCAAAGGCAGGAATGCTTTGCATCATAGACTAATGTTAATTCTGCCATGGCAAGGGAAGCTGGTGGCTTCAGAACCTGCTGCTTTATTTCCTATTTTAGAAATTTCCATATGGCTCATATGGTACCTACCAGCAGGCTTTGCCAGGCAGGACCACTGACTGGCCGGTGACATTTTGAACATCCTGCTGCGACTGTATCATAACCAAGAACGATTTCTATTGTTAGCAAATTCTATGAGAAATCCTCCTGAGGTGAATACAACCCAAAGAGAACGCTTCCTTGGGATTTCCCTGAGTCAGAGTAAAATATTGGTGGAAAGTTATCTTTGGCAATGGATACTTTTACACTGCCGTGCTCGAAAAGTCTGGAGAAAAACCATTACGGCAGAGAATATACTGAGGCTGATTTTCTTGACTTGAATCCTTTTGGGTAGCCTACTTTTTCTCATTTTAAAACATTAATTTTGATGTTTTATTTACTTTATTAGAGTTACACAAGCAATAACATGAATTCATTTCACTGCCCTTTAAGAGAAATTAGAACATTACAATTGAAGCAGAAACCTGCTCTGACAGCTACTGGTGTGGTTCTCCCCCTTCCTGCTCTCTCTCTGCCCACTCCCCACTCCCGCAAACCCTCAAAAACTCAAGACTTAAGACTCTTAAGGCTTTCGTGTGTATTCTTTCAGACACTTAAAAAAACTTTTCACATGCATAAGTGGGTTCCCATAGAAAATATATGATTTTCTTCTTTTATATTTAAAATATAAATGGGGAGAAAAAATCTTTTCTATGGTGAAAAAATATATATCCTGGGAAATGTCCAGGATTTTAAAACAAGTAGCAATTTCATATTTTGGCTTTCTTTTCAAAAGTAGCTAAATTTTTGAGAGATTGTTCTCATTTTAGAGAAGTTCTCCAGAATACTCATGGCTAATACTTTGTAGGTAATAGAAGAGTGTTCCTAGGTGGACTTGGCTTTGTATCTGTCTCAGTCATTCTTTACTCCATTTCCAAAGAGAAGGGCCAGTGTGAGGTCGTGGCTGAACTCTCTTCTGAGAACCGGAAGACTGGATTCCAGTGTCTTATCTGCCACTGCTCTCTGTGTGACCTTCTAGGTATTACCTCTATGAGATCTACAAAGACTTCCTTAACTCTAAAATTTTGAAATTCTCTGTGATACATCAGTTTGCTTGCAAGTAGACTAGAGTAACCTAGCTGGAGAAAAAGCTGTGTGTCCGTACAGTGAAGGATGGGTAGCCCTATTGAGCTACAGAATGTGGAGTCAAATTGCCTGAGTTTGAATCTTTCTTGTTTATTCTTGGCTGTGTATGACCCAGTATTATTAAAAAGCTTAGTTGTCTTTTCTGATATTAACTACAGCAAAAGTTAATTATGATTGTTTTATTTATGAACTTAAATCTCTTAGGAAACTATTTGTATCTCTCACCTAAACCATCTCTTGTACCAACAGTGAAATAACAGCTGTTTTCTTGTTGTTGTTGTCTCATTATTTTAAAAACTGTGCCAGCTATTTCCTTTAAGATAGGAAAAAAGTTGGATACAGTGAAATAAGAGGATATGCTGATTGAGAGAGGAATACCAGGGCAAATTTCTCTGAGGAACTGACATGGGAGCTGTTTTAGGGATGGGCTGGCTGGGGCAAGACTTTCTAAGAAGAGGACAGGATGCATGTAAAAACTTTGAGATAGGAAGAGCTCTGCAGAGTTGAAGACCTAGAAAAAAAGGCACCTTCAGCAACATGGTGGTATTGGGAAAGAATTGCACACAGTGAAGCTGGAGAGGGTGTACAGGACCCTATGAGAGCAAGAGCTACATCTGGTATTGCTCACTATTGTGTCTCCAGACTCCATTTTGCCAAATGAATGAGTGAATGAACAAACACATGTATGAGTGAGGTGACCAAAAACAAAAGGAGCTGCCAGCAGGTAAAAAAAACACATGAGCTTAGTGTCACAGAAGACAAAAGCAGAACACTTTTAAAGAAGGAAGGGATGTTTGGTTGCTGCTGAGAAGCGAAGTAAGGTGAGAATGAAAGTACCCAATGGTTTTAGTAGCATTGTGGTCCCTAGTACCCGTAGCAGGAATAATTCCATTGGGCAGTGGAGTTGGCAGTCAGATTGGAGTAGGTTGTTAGGAATAGTAGTGGAGAACATAGATACAGGACGTAATTACAACTCATTTTTAGAGGTCGAAGGGAGTCTTTTAAGATTGAAGGTATGGGGCTTCCCTGGTGGCGCAGTGGTTGAGAGTCTGCCTGCCAATGCAGGGTACACGGGTTCGAGCCCTGGTCTGGAAAGATCCCACATGCCGCGGAGCAACTAGGCCCGTGAGCCACAATTACTGAGCCTGCGCGTCTGGAGCCTGTGCTCCGCGACAAGGGAGGCCGCGATAGTGAGAGGCCCGCGCACTGCGGTGAAGAGTGGCCCCCGCTTGCCGCAACTAGAGAAAGCCCTCGCACAGAAACGAAGACCCAACACAGCCATAAATAAATAAAAAAAAAAAAAAAAAAAAAAAGCTGTAACAATTCTCATTGCCATCAGTGATATATGAGCCTGCCCTTTAAAAAAAAAAAAAAGATTGAAGATATGGGATACACGAGGCTTTGAATATTAAAGGGTATAATCCAGTGAAAAAAGAACACAGATGTAAGAGGGAAGTGACATGTTAGGGGATTTGGTATGCCGAGGAATTGATGAAAAATAATAAATTTTATATTTTTATTCTTATTTTTTTTAACACTTGATTATCTCATTTTCAGCTTTCCTTGTCTATACTGAAGGTACCTAATCTTTTTAGTTTGCTCTTCTATAGATAAGTCCCTAAACTAATCCCTCCTGTTGTTCTTCTCTGATTTTTTTCTAGAAATTCAGTCCTGTCAATCCTGAACATTATTATTAAAAAGCATTACAGGTATGGAAACACCATAAACTTATGAAAGAATAGAAATCAAAATTTTGTACTTTCATATGATGATAGTTGAACTGTGCTGTGGTTGAACAATGGGCTCAGCCAATTCCAGTGGAAGCTCTGCAGTTAATATGGCCCTCCAGAGATGTCTGATTGGAGGCAAGAGTCTTTGTACCTCCCTACCAACCAGACTTTGGGTAGGTGATACCCAGGAGGGAGGCTAGCTTTGGGTGAGACAACTCCCTTGGGCTCAGGATGACTCCTAGATGGGACTCAGCTGTAATCTGTCAGCAGGCAACACTCCTGGCATCTGAGGGTACGAGGCCTCTGTTCCGAAGGGAGGATGCAGGCAGCTTCCAAAAATAAATTTATAACATTTTTAATGAAGCGAAGGAGAAAAAAAAATGCAGTAAATAAAAAATGAGTTTAAGGACAGAGGAATCGGAAAGAATAGGTTCTCAAAATAAGTCTTCATTTTCTGTCTTCAAAGTATGTTAAGGCCTTATCTAAAATGTGTCTCAACTGAGATTATTCACTTTTATTAGAATAATCATAAAGAACATACCTTTAGTACTACAGGTATCCTATAGATTTCTGGAATTATTATTGCTGTTGTTATTGCCATTTAGCTCTACTGAAATATATGCACTTTGTTTCTAATATATATACACCAGCCCAGAATCACAGGCAGTCTGCCTATCTTTATGGGACTCATTTTTTGTGGTAAAACTTTGAGCCTGTTATCTACCTTTGGACTTAATTCAGAGTCATAGAGTTTAAATCCCAGGCTATCTTATTCTAAATTACCTTCAAAAGGGTGACTAAAATGATTTTAAGTTTTTCATTTGTTTGTTTCTATCTTATACAAGTAGAATTCACAGTTTGAGCATTTCAAGAAAATAACACTTCATTACATTTATATATGGTTTCAATCTAATTATTAGTTCTAGGTTGGTGTCATAAAATTATATGAAACTTTTTTTAGGTGTAATTGCCTCTAGAAGTGGTAATTTCAATGGAATCAGTTACAGCATATAGTATTAAGTGTGTTATTTAATAGTCAATATTATTATTAATGTGCTTTTACTAATGGGGTAAATGCTATTTTGAATTGCATTTATGAACTTGGTCATAGCACAAACAAGTACAATAAATCCATTCGTATTCGCAAATATTGTAGTTAAACACCATTTAGTATTGATGTCAGTGAACAGATTTTTCTCTTTATACTGTTTAATTTCGTTTAACTTTAATTTGTAGCAACATTTATTGAACACAAAACTCAATAATTAATGTTTTATGATTTAATATTTATTTTCAATTGAAATCTGTGTTTTTTCTGAGGGCTTCATAATTTACTGCATTTATTACGCCCTACAGTCAGTGCTTTATCATTCTTCAATTTATAGGCATTCTTAATTTAACATGACATATATTTTCTAGCAGAAATCACCCTTAGTCAACATTTCAGAGTGAGTGTGTATTATTTATGTATTGTTATTGATTTTTTTAAACCCAACTTCTACCATAAAAGATTTGAGTTAATATCAAAAATACTGTATCTCATAGAAGTGGAATAAAGAAGAAATAGATAATTATAAGCAAAGGAAAATTTAAAGAAGTGATCACTGAAAACTAGGGGAAAGTATATTAATATGTAGACCATAAGGGTGAAAGTGGTTCCGGAAGCTAAGTTTCCAACTTGGTGAAGTTTTCCAGCCACAGTAGAAAGAGATAACGGCTCAGTTACGTAGCATTCATCGTTAGGGAAAGTGATAGCTTCATTTTCAATTTACAGATGACGAAACTGAGACGCATCTTAATGTAACCTGCCCAGTGTCACCAAACCAGTTTGAATGGGGATTTCAGCACAGTTAAGCTGGCTTGTGTTCTGAACTCTCTCCTCTATGAAATAGTTTTCAATATACACCCCATAAAAATCCTTACAGAAAGCACAGTACCAGAATCCAGAGATTGTTGTTACCGAGTTACTGTTCTGAAAAAGGATCTTAGTGTATTTAAGGATAATTGTGTCTTTGTTTATACTTTTTGCTTAATAAAGATATAACATGTCTAATGTACAAGCTAGAAAATGAAGCGAGGGTGAACAAATTTTGACGCTTCAGAAGATCCATATCACATTTTGTTTTCACTGATATCTAAACCATGAGGGTGAACATTTGAAATGGCTGATATTTAACCATTTTTGACCTACAAAATGGCAATTCCGTATGGTTCAGCCTAGTATTTAAAGTGATATCTTAAAAATATAATAATACAGAAATGTCCCATTTGTTAGTAGGGTCATGTAGAGATTTCCTATAATAGGTCCTCTAATTCTGCTTCTCAAGTCTACAAGTCTTCTTAAAAATATTTGGTGTTGTAGTCTACAGAAAGCAACTTTTCATGATAAGTCACTCTTTCTGATGAGACTTAGTTTCCTTATCTCTAATGCAGAATTACTGAGATAAGGAAATACATATATTTGGCATTTTTATGTATACTGCAAAGTGATATGTAAATGTGAGCCCTCTTATTATATGTTTAAATATACTAAATCAGGTTGACTTCGAATTTACCAAGCTGTCCTCTCTTTGCAAGCTTAATCATTCAAGCTACCCTACATGGCCCTATCATAGCTCCTTATTTCTGCCAGTTCTTCCATACCCAGACTTAAAAGTAATAAATTAATGCAAATTGTACTTTTACCATTGTTTTCTTTTTTCTTCTCCCCCCTTTTTAATTTATGTTCTCTTGTTACATTTTAAGAATCTTTATAAGCCATCTTAAATTTTTTCTGAAACATGGTTCATTATAGATAAATACATTTACTAAGGGGATGTTCCACTTCAAACTGTTCAGTTCCATGGGCCACTGTGAATATGCAACCGTGACCTAATTTAAGAACATATGATTTTCCTTTAGCATTGACATCAATATTGCATTTTTTTAGTAACCACTGGGTAAAAAATTCTGCTATGTATCATGAGGGACTTGTCTTGCCAAATCTGTACCCATAAGTAACTATTGTAGACAAAATGGATGCACACGAAGCAGTTACAGAACATGCCAGTGTTTATGTCATTAGTGCACTTTGAAAAATAAGCCTTGACAGGGACTCACTGTGCAGTTCAAATGGTCAAGTTGGTGCAATAGATGTTGAGCATAACATTTATTTTTTTAATGAGGCAATGGATGAAGTATTATGTAATGATAAGCTTTGCTCCCTGTTTGAAGAATTTCAAGTGTTTAAAAAGAAACAACAGCATTTTTGGATAAGCGTTTCCCCATGCAATAGCAACAGATTAAGCTAGATCTGAGGAGCAATCTGATGTAATTCATTCTTGGCAGGAAAAGGGGCTGGGGGACAGTCAGGTCCACAATTCCAGATCTAGCCTTTCTGTTCTGAGGGAGAAGGTCATTCATGGCATGAGCTGCGAAGAAAGTATAGTATAGCTCCCAGAGACTTTCTGTGCCTGGATAATAAAGGTCTCATCCTGTGATCACCTTCTTGTCATTAATGTGAGCCTGGCAAACTGTTCCCCTTTCACACACCGGGTCCCACCCAGACCCACCCTTCCCAATGGGAACACAGATCAGACCACCTCAATCCCTTGTTATTTCTAAATCCATTTATACATCTACTTTCAGATCTGTATATCTTCCAAAAGCATTTATGTTATTTAATTATATTTATGTACCACTTATTTCCCTTTTTGACTTTCAGAATACATTTCTGTGCCTTATATATTTTCTCCTGAGGCAACAAATTCAGGAAGTATCATGAATTATTGCCCTCCTTCACTTATTCATCTTACAGTGCACTTACTGAGCTCCACTGTGTGTCAAGCCTTGGGTTGGGCCCATCTTTGGGAATAGAGCCACTGCAACCTGTACCACCTCTGCCGTCTACCAGAGATTGGTATTCGGAAAATAATATAATCTGTAAGGTCAACAGTTGGTTAAATGACGTTCTTAAAAATTTGGAACAATCTGATCATAGTAACATCAAAATCAAGTAACAGATGAAATAATATATAGTAACTGTTTTCCAAGAAGTTTATAGAGTATATATCTAAGTTTTCAATGACATCATTATAGCAGAACCATCATAACTCTTCCAGATGAGGCTTTGAAGAGAATCAATGATGTGTGATCTCATTAGACACTATCAGAATAATTTCCTCATATTGAGCCACTACTCAGAGAGTATTCTCTGGATTACGTTACTGTATAGGCAGACTTTAGATCCCAAGGGTCATGGGAAGTAGAGTTTGATGATATAGTAATCTTCAAAGTAAAAATAGTAATTGAATCAAAAACTCCTGGTTATATGAAATGAAGCCAGTGTCACACAGTGAGTTAATGGTTGAAGTGGATTTACCTACTGCTAAAGCGTTGACTTTCCTGATCAATTTATTTGTGTTTCTGTAACTCTGTATAGGTTTTCACCTTGATAGATGACGTCTCCCTATTTAAGTTAGTACCCAAGTGGAAGATACAATAAATCAGCTCCCTAGCCCAAAGCTCCTAATTTCAGGGTGGTGAGTCAAGCCTGTTGGATCTCACAGCCACAGCTCCTTCTCATTTGGGTCTTAGGTCTTGGCCTTTGTCCAAAATTCCATGCTGGACTTTGTGATTTAAACAAGGTCAGGCTACTAGAAGTTCAAATTAGCATTGAGACATAGCTGTTGCTACACTTCTAAATCTTCATGCCAGTGTGGCTGCTTCTGAATGGAGGGCTCCTGGAGGGCAGCGTGAACAGCAGTGAAGAATTGTTATCTTTAGGACAAGTAGAAGCTGGGGATAGTTAAAGGAAATTGCTAGAAGGACAAGGTAAACAACAGTGGAGATAGTACATTATTGTGATTAGGAATAGGAGCTCAAGAGTCAAAGTAAGCTGTGCCTCATATAGCTCTGTGCCTTAGGTAAGCTGGTTAGTCTTTCTGAGCCTCCATTTCATCAATTATCTTTAAACAGAAACAGTGCCAACCTAAGGGGTTTGAAGTTCATAAAGCCCAATACTTAGTAAGCAATCAATCAATGCTAGTAATGAATACCAATTTGAAAATAGTGTTACCTGTTTTAGTAAGAAAATGAAGACAGAGTAGCTGTCACTTAGGACAGTTAGTCAATATGCATTATAACCAGCAGAAAAACTATATATAGATCTATCTATCTATAGTTTAATCTGTAAAAAATACAAGGTGAAGCTCCTAGAAGTCTTAATTAAACTGCCTTAATTAAGCTGCTATGGAGGTTTTTCTTTGCATTTCATGGAATATCTCCAGCTGTGTTCCAGTAGAGCAGGGATCAGCAAACCTTTTCTGTAAAGGGCCAGATGATTACTATTTTGGGCTTTGAGGGTTGAGAGTCAAAATCAAGGTGAAGGGCTTCCCTGGTGGCGCAGTGGTTGAGAGTCTGCCTGCCAATGCAGGGGACACGGGTTCGAGTCCTGGTCTGGGAAGATCCCACATGCCGCGGAGCGACTAGGCCCGTGAGCCACAATTGCTGAGCCTGCGCGTCTGGAGCCTGTGTTCCACAACAAGAGAGGCCGCGATGGCGGGAGGCCCGCGCACCGCGATGAAGAGTGGCCCCACTTGCCGCAACTGGAGAAAGCCCTCGCACAGAAACGAAGACCCAACTCAGCCATAAATAAATAAATTAATTAATTAATTAAAAAAAAATCAAGGTGAATACTTATATAACCAATAGTTTTCCACAAAGTTTTATTCATGAAATTCAAAATATAATAATAATAATTGAGTACAAATATTTGTAATACAAGTCTACTGGTAAGTCTAATTGAATCCTTCTTGAGGGGGAATAATATTTTCCTTAACCGTGGTTCAAAGTAATTGTTCCCTGTCAACAAATTGATTGCTAGTGTTCATCTATAAAATCTGTTCTTAGCTTATGGGCTGTACACAGACAGCTGGCAGACTGGATTTGGCTCATGGGCTGTGCTTTGCTGACCTTGGTCTTAAAGGATTAAGGAAGCAAAGAGCCTTGAGAGACTCTGATCAAATTAACATGTTAGAAAATAACAGTTGGAGTAGCCTCTGGCTGATTTTGAGTCATGAAGTGAGAAGTATAGCCAAAATAGTGTCTGAACATATTTAGATGTAGAGTGCAAATGGAAACAAAGTTTGGGACTATGCCATGGGTCCCTGGTCTCTGGAAGAAGGCTCTAGAATCTGAAATTGAGCTTCCTTTCTCCCTTCACATTTGCCTGAACTTTCTGCTCAGAGAGTAGACAGGGTTGACAGATACCTTATTATGTGCATGTTCCGAGATGTTGGGGCCATTTTAGCAGAAGGGAGAAAGAGCACGTTAACTGCGGTGCTGAGGGATGCGTGTTTCACTTTCTCTCCTAGAAGAACAAGGTAGTCTGGAAATGGAAACAGACAAGAATGGAAATTACCTTTCCCCTTTCTATGTGCCCAATGTGGAAACAACATGAAGAAGTGAAAGAAAATCAGCAGATAGTCCACAGAACCCTTTCTTTAATGATAAAAAAAAAATCCAGATTAAGTTACTTAGTATTATTTTAAATAAAAGTCAGACAGAAAAAATGGGTACAAGCCATGATAGTGATGGGATGTCCGGCTCCTCCTGCCTGGCGATGACGAGCTTCTCATACACCTGGGAATGGTAGAGAGAATGCTGCTGCTGTGGGAAATTCTAGAATTTAGGTATAATGGAGAGATGAGGTCAGAACAGGAAATCCAAATGTGACACCAATAGGAACAAAAATATGTTGAGCTTTTGGCACTTCACACTATGGAGAACCAAAAGGATAAGAACAGAGAGCAGTGGTTGAGGAGACCCACTGGAGGGTGGTAGAATTGATGTTGTCCTAAAACAGCTTTCATCTGAGTGCAGTTGAATGGTGATTGCTATGCTACACAGTATTTTGTAGGAATCAAGATACTGACCATCTGTGTCAACGTTGCCATATTCTGGGGGTAGGGTAGAGGAAAGAGCTTGGTGTGGCAGGGGACCCATGGAAAAGGAGAAAATGGGAAAACTGGTGCCTCAGAGAAAGTATGAAGAGTCCCGAAATCAGTTGGAAATTCGGGCTCTGAAAGCATCTGAGTTTCCAGCTGAGTCTCAGGGATCCAGTACAGAATGCGAAGGACAAGGCCCTCGGTTTTAAGAATACAAAGAGGATATGGTAGAAACACCACATCCGGAGGTGATTTATATAGAGTTCATTTGGAGCAGGACGTGGGACCAAGTTCTTTCCTCAGATGTGTGAGTGGCAAGAAAGTCTTGGAGGCGGGCTGAGGCAGCCGCCTGGAGACTGTTGGCTCACAGGTCTCCTTCCCTCTGACCGTCCCCTGCTGGATGACGATAGACCTACTCATGAGGAGGATAGGAATCTGAATAGTATGGAATTCCCAAATATCCTGAACAGTTTTGATGCTTTTCAGAGACCCTTGGGGCCTTGTGAAAAGAGATAAGGTTGACACTGAGACTGATTTACCTGGATGATAATATAGCTTGAATAGAAAATCATATCTTTTCCAGTTTTGCTAAACAAGCATTTTTTATTACATATCTAAATGTTCTCTCCTCCCTGATATAGAAACTTACTCTCAATCCAGCAGACATTAGTTCTCTTTTTAAAATTTATTTTATTGAAGTATAGTTGATTTACAATGTTGTGTTAATATCTACTGTACAGCAAAGTGATTCAGTTATGCATCTATATACATTCTTTTTCATAATGGTTTATCATAGGATATGAATATAGTTCCCTGTGCTGTATAGTAGGATCTTGTTGTTTATCCATTCTTTATATAATAGTTTGCATCTGCTAATCCCAAACTTCCGATCCATCTCTCCCCCAACCCCCTCCCACTTGGCAACCACACGTCTGTTCTCTATGTCTGTGAGTCTGTTTCTGTTTCATAGATAAGTTCATCTGTGTCACATTTTAGATTCCACATATCAGTGATATCATATGATATTTGCAGCAGACATTGGTTCTTAATGTATATTAGAGTAGTGCATTCCATTGATGAAGAACAAGCCAATCACTATAATTGCTTTTCTCATTACAGCGTTTATTGAGAGCCTACTAAGTGCCAGTTGCTGTGCAAGGATTATAAAGATGAATTTGATATTATTTTTAGAGAAAGTAGCTTTAATAATTATGTTAATGATGACGTTATGGTCACTACTAATGAAAAGATAATAAAATTGCTGCAAAAACACAGAGGAGGTGTTAACTTACTTTTAAAATTTCTGACACTGTTTGCTTTTAACGAGAACTTACTGACAACCCAAATCATCTCTGAGGTTATATATGCATTGAAATAATGTATAGTAAGGCTTTGTTAAATGCTGTCTTATTTTAAAAAAAAATTACCTGTCTCTAAGACAAAAATCTAATTTTTTCTCTGTAAAACAGCAAGCACAGTAAATAATCTTCTGGATTATATAAAAAAAACTCTGTGATATTTATCCATTTCAATTAAGTGCAAAAATTCCTGCTGGGAGTTCACTATCACCAAGTACATCAGCTCTCATGGTTTGAGAACTGCTCCTGTTCAAATCAGCTTGATGACGGGTGAAATAAGAATGTTGAATTCTTAAACATCCCCTTGAAAATTACAAGGGAGGAAAGGATAAACTTTAAGAGTGAAAAAGAATCTCAGGATGCAAGAACAGGGTATTTTTTAAACACTTTGTATTGGTTTGCACTAAAATAGAATAATTGTCAAAGGATCTAGTTACCATGGTGATACATCTTTTAAGAGCATATAAGTAGATAAAGTCACTCAATTATAATACCAGAAAATATTGAACACAATGTTACAGGCTTCCTTTCTTTTTAATATTAACCTTTTTAATTGAATAAAAATAATAAAAAATTGAGTTTTGTATGCCGGAATAAAATGAGAAGAAAAGAATATATTATATAATATGACTATGAATATATTATACAATATTTGTTTCAATTTTTTCAGAAGCTTACATTTCTTATAATATGTATATATTTTTCCTGTCATATATCAAGCTAACACAAACTGACCATTTGGGAACCAAGTACAGGCAATTCGCAACAGAGAATATTATCCCTGTGAATATGCTATGCACACTTTTTTTTAACTTAAGCACTGCATGTAAAGCAGTTAGCACAATACCTGCCCCAGAGTAAGCCCTCATTATTTGTGAGTAATGATAAATCTTTTTTTTTTCAACATATCTTTATTGGAGTATAATTGCTTCACAATACTGTGTTAGTTTCTGTTGTACACCAAAGTGAATCAACCATATGCATACATATGTCCCCATATCCCCTCCGTCTTGAGCCTCCCTCCCATTCTCCCTATCCCACCCCTCTAGGGCATCGCAGAGCACCGAGCTGATCTCCCTGTGCTATGCTGCTGCTTCCAACTTCTCCTGTCTTTTGTCCTTCTTTCATTGTGTCTCCCTGAACTTTCTGTTTTGTTGTTCCTTCTATTGTCTCTTAATTCTTTTCTCTTTTGCTCACCTGTTTTCCTTTTCCTTCCATTATTCTTAACTAATTAAAAAAAAAAGATTAAATAGGAGAGAAATAGCATAAAACTAGTGCTAGGATAACCCCAGGGTAGTGAAACAGCATATTATTGCAAGGTTGTGTAACATTTGATTTTAGATGAGGTGAGGTGCAGGGGATCTGGGGGAAGTGAGTTTGATAAAGGGATGGCAGGGTGGAATTTGATAGGAGGAGAAAGGAACAACCTTAGTAGAAGAGGGATTTGAATAATGAGGATGTTTCCCTGACAGCACTCAAGATGGAAGTTTCTGTTTTCCCATCTCAGCCAGGGAGCTTCATACAATCTTTATGACTAAAACAGTAAAAGGCTTTAGCAAACATTTTGCAGGAGGCTTTAGTAGAGCACATGGGAATCTTAGAATTTTACCTACATCACTGCATGCAGTGCATAGCTTAGTGCAACAGAAGATAGAGACAGAAATAGAAATACAGTTGGTGAAAAGTAAATGAAATATAAAAGAAATGCACTGACAGCCTCCTCCTTCTACCAGATCAAACATTCTCTTTGCTCAGATCCATTTTCTGTGCTTTCCAATTACACTGGCTAGAATAAGTAAGAAGGTTAAAAACCCAGAGTTCAAGTTTTTTTTTTTTTTTCTTGTTTAAAGGAAGGAAAACTATCAAGTAAGAACCTTTCTTGAATATAAGAATCTTCTTTCCATCTTTAGTGATGGTCGTTTGATGGCAACCTATAGGTTGACATATTTGATCCTAGTTTTACCATGGAAATCATTGTTTGGTGGGAGTGGTTCAGATGTTTCAGAGACTATTGCTCCCTGGTTTCTTCCACTCTCTGAGAAGCACTACTTAGCTTGGGGTCATTATGACCAGAATGCAGTGAGTGAGATAGAGGTATAAGATAGCTGGTAGAGGTCTAAAAGAACCCATCCATAACCAGTCACTCCCAAATACAGTAAAGGGACCAGTGGACATAGGCACCCTCTAGCAGGTCATTCTCATAAAAGCTTCATTTTGGGTGAAGTAATTTGGATCTTTTGATTTCTGCCTTCTTGTTTGTAGTTTCAATTATTTAGGCTGCTTGTTTTGTGACGTGCTGCCACTGCCTAAATGATGCTTCAGCACTCTCTAAATTGGCACTCATTTCGTAGAGAAGAACCCAAGAGAAAACAGAAAAAAAAGGAGTAGTATCTCCTACGCATAATGCTAAATTATAAATATTTAATTTATGCATACATCTTTAAATATGTAAATATGCTACAAAGCATAATTAATTTATTGACGTGACTCTGCTGAGCCATTATACAGTAAGTTGACAAGACCGTGACGAGTTGTTAATTGACATTTAATGAGTGGAAGACACCCACAGTCAACTCGTTATAGTGAGTTAATTGGAAAGATAATTATAAAAAAACTCCATTACAAATTTCCTTTTTGAATATGCTTGGGGTTTCCTTTCTTGTATTTTGAAAACATAAGCATGGATTGAGTTGTATATTAACAGAGAAGATGAGAATGGAATTTATATGATGATTATGTATTATGGTCTCAAAATCATAAGATCCTATTGGTTGGGACCCAGAGATGCCATCTTACCAAATCCCCTCACTCTGGACAAACCTACACATCAATCTCATTATGATTATCCAGCCATGCCATAATTGGTGAGGATAATACACTGCAGTTTAGAAATATTTTCCATATTTCTTTCTTATACATAAGTTCTTCAGAAAATCTATTTTAAGTTCCTTTGGAGCACTTTTCTGGCTTCTTTATAGATACAAACAATTAGAAAACTATTTGTTAAATTTCATATGACATCAAACTTTATAGGAATGGTGGATAATTCCATTTTTTTCTTGTTTTGATGGTTTTTATAACTTCATTGGCCAAGTCGTGCCTCAGGAGAGAGTGCTTGAAACCTTACAATGTCCAATATTACATTCAAGGAACTTAAAAGAGATTTTAAATATTCAGTTTTCTCTTTTAAGTGTATTAAGTCTTATCTTTTATAAGGAAATGTATATAGGCTTTTAGAAGAACTTTTGTTTTCTATAAGAATTCACTTTCAATTTTATAGAATTATTTGGAAAAAAATCCACATACTAGAGAAATGACAAAAAAGCAAAACCCACTCCAAAGCGCATTCTCCAGAAAAAAAGTCATTATTAACATTTGGCAAATGTCATTCCAGAAACTTTTCTGTATAAAACTAGAATGAGTGGGATGGGGTAGTGTCTACCTTGTGTTTTCAGTGTTCCCAGGTCATTCTGACTTAGAGCAGGGTCCCTTAAGCCACAGGTTGATTATTGTTTTCCCTGTTCTTTCTCTTCCCTTTCATCTCTGGCTGTCCACCTCAGGGGTCTGCTGCAACTGGAACTGAGGGGCTTAGAAAGCAGTCTCTTCTTGCCCTTTTGGAGTAAACTTCTAGATTTTTGTGCAGAAATCTTTACATATAGTCACCTCATCCACCTGAATACAACTCCAAGGCATCAAATTTAGTAGTTCCAAAACTAACCTAATCATCTACACCTCTAAGGTTTGTTTTTTTTTTTTTTAATTTTGAATTTAACTCAACAAATATTTATTGAGTGTCTGTTATGTGCTAGGCATTGTTGTTGGGATTTGGGTATGTATCAGTAAATGAAGCAGACCAAGATTCTTGCTCTGTTGGAGCTTCATTTTTGAAGAGGAGATGGACAGTATACAATAGACATAATAAACTAGTAAGTTATATAGTATTTTAGAAAGTGCTAAGTTCTGTGGAAAAAGAAAATATAGACTGGTGTAAGGGGGATCTGGAGTTCCAGGATGGACGTGGGGATAGGTTCCTATTTTGAGTAGGATGGTTATTGCAAAGGTGTCATTTGAGCAAAGAATTCAAGGGGCTAAGGGGTTGGGCATTTGAGCATCTGTGGAAAAAAAGATTTCAGCTGATATAGACAGCCAGGGAGAACTTTCCAAGGCAGGGCTATGCCAAGTGTATTCAAGGAAGCATTTGTGGCTGGAATAGAGGAAGGAGAGAAGGGCAGTAGGAGATGAAGTCAAAAAGACATTAGCACCTAGCCATTGAGTACTGTAAGCCTCGTAACAACTTCAGATTTTCTCTGAGTAAAATGAGGGACCAATGTGGACTGTTGAGCAGAAGAGTGAATGATCTAAATTATGTTTTTAAAGGATAATTCTATATTTTGTGTTGATGATAGCCTGTAGGATGTCACAGTCAGAAAAGAGCAAATTAGGAGGCTATTACAATAGTCTGGGTGACAAATGATGATATGATGGCTTGGGTCAGAAAGGTAGCAGTGGCTGGATGCTGGTATGTTTTTAAAGTAACTAACAAGGTTTCCTGACAGATTGGATGTAGGTTATAACAGCAAGAGAGGAGTCAAGGTGAATTCAATCATTTTTGCCCAATTATTTGGAGTTGCCTCCACTGAGATGAGGGAGTCTTCAGTGGGACAGGTAGGAGAGAGATCAGGAGCTCCATTTTTGACAGATGAAGCTCGAGGTGCTCATTAGAAATACAGACAGAGATGTTTAATAAGCAATTGTGTAAGTCACCTAAAAGTTTCTGCGAGAGGTCTGGAGATTTAAATTTGGTTGCTGTTGGCAAACAGGTGGTATTTGAAGCCATGAAACTGTTGAAATCACTAAGTGAGAGAGAGGAGAGGGTCAAGGACTGAGTTTGGAGGCATTAAGCATCAGGAGAATGATGCCCCATTCTCCTGAGGTCTGTTGGTCTTGTGGTTTCGAATAGCTTTTAAAAAATATTGTATTTTTACTCTTATCCATTAAACTCAAATATTCCCTCTTTGAGAATATATACAAATAAGACATATAAATGTGCTATCCATAACACCTAATAGAAATGGTTAAGGTAAACTCAAGTCCAACTGTCCTTGACTATACTGCACTTAAAATATTCTATCTTTTTTGTATGTATCATTTTATAGATGGAGTTATGTATCTGACTCTCTGTACTTAAAAATATATTATTTCTCACCTCTTCCTGTTTTTCACTTTTTCTCCTCTCCCTACACACTCAATACAAGTGGGTCTATCATTCTGTTTTCTGTGTATTTCCAAAGATTATCTCAAAATAGATATTTTTAAAGTGAAATCCTTGCACGTTTGTCACCTTTATGTATTTAGGTATGAGCCCTAACTGGTCAAATTAAAAAAAAGACAAATGCAATTTCTTAAACAAGTCACATCAGTATGTATAGTATGAAAAATTCTTGCATGAAAAATTTTGATTTTATTGGTAAATTGAACTTTTGTATAGTTTTAGAAATAATTTTGTAAATGAACCAAAAATTTTATCAGAACTTTGTAGGGTAGGGCATAATTATTTTTAAAGATATATATATATATATATATATATATATATATATATATGGTGATGAGTAACAGATGTGTACCTAAATAATGTAATGAATCAGATTGTGATGAATTTTGGATTCAAAGTGATTTTCTTTGTTTTGTTTTACTTGTTCATGTGTATATATACATATATGTATAATGTACATATGTAAAAGCTACATTAGGATACCATGTCTATTGCTTTGTTCCTCTCCTCAAAATTAAAAATAGTGTTGCAGATCGCTGCAATAAGTTACTGTTTATTGAGTATCATCATGAAGAAAAAAACAAGCTTTGTAAGATAATTTCTAAAACTTTTCGTTTTGAAAGAATTTCCATCACACAGAATTTGTACAGCTAGTACTCAGAATTCTTGTGTACCCAGATTACATAGCTATCAGTATTTTACCATACTTACTTTATTATTCTTCTCTCACTCTCTGTTTTTCTGAAATCACTGATAGTAATTTACATATATAGTGCCCCCTTATTTCTAAATATTTTGTATTTCCTATAAAACAAGGACATTCACTTACATAACTGTAATACAGTTATCAAGATCAAGAAATTAATACTTAGTGCTGCTATCTACAGATCTTTGTCAAATTTTATTAGTTGTCCCATGTTTAGTTAGTAACCATAGTTCATTTATTTTTATTAAGTGATATACTTTGTTGAAAACTATGACATCAACCACTGCTGGTGTTTAGTTATAGAGTTGTGATAGTTGAAGTAGTCAAATGACTTTGTGTCTGTGACCTTCCTGTGATCAGGAGAGAGTCCTAGCTGCTTAAATCTCCTTAGGAGTCTATTGGTTTAAATGTCAGTGTTCACTGATTCCTACAATACTGGTTGTCCTCACCCCTCTTCCCACCCCTTTTCCAGTGCTATAATACTGCACATATTTATATTATACAATATACTTTACAAAGTTACTTTGCTTTTCCAGTTAAATATCTAACATTATCCCATTTAAAGGGTTCTATAAATAAAATGTTCTCTCGTTGCTTAAAAAAATGCCTAGGGCTTCCCTGGTGGCACAGTGGTTGAGAATCTGCCTGCCAAGGCAGGGGACATGGGTTCGAGCCCTGGTCTGGGAAGATCCCACATGCCACGGAGCAACTAGGCCCGTGAGCCACAACTACTGAGCCTGTGTGTCTGGAGCCTGTGCCCCGCAACAAGAGAGGCCGCGACAGTGAAAGGCCCGCGCACCGCGATGAAGAGTGGCCCCCGCTTGCCACAACTAGAGAAAGCCCTCGCACAGAAACGAAGACCCAACACAGCCAAAAATAAATAAATAAATAAATTTTAAAAAATGCCTAGAAATAAGCATACATATACACTGTTTAGATTCAACAAAACAGACATGAATGAATGGAAAGAAATGTGTTCATGTGAAAAAATGGCAATTTTTTATGTATGATAAGAGGCACTGTAATATTTCCATTTTAGTGGATCTACCTCTGCTTTATTGGCCACTGATGAATTAAGTCATAATACTAGAATTATCTGTTGTCTGCCTCCTATTAACCAAGATATTTTCCTTATCTTTTAAAGTTTTAGATTATTGGTTTTCAAACTGTGTTCCTTAGCATCACAGTGTGCTTCAGGGGGGAATCATTATTTGATTCAAGTTTAATTTTAAGAAGTAATCACTTAAAAGCCCTGAAAGAACACACATTTACTAATTGATGAATTTGAATACGTTGAAGATCATTGATGTATTTAATTTGTTTTACCAAATTGATTCTCAAAATAAAAATTTTTCCTACGATCTCTGGGCATATATTTGGCACTTCTGGAAAATGTGTTATTGACTAAACGGGGTATAGTGTTGTATTTGCTTCATTTGTAATCATATATGATTTCTCAGTTCCTTAAGGATACTTGTTGGATACAAGGTAAAGCTCAGTGGATGCTCTAGCAAGTATTTTACATATACTACCCATCCCATCATAAATGTATCATTTTATCCATGGTACTAGTGGTTATTGTTAAATTGGAAGGTCCTCCGACCCACCACTGCTATTAGAATGAAATGAATTTGGCCAAGCAAGATAACATTTCAGTTCCATTACTGGCTATTTAACCACAGTTAACCTGCAAGTAACTGCGGCTAAAGGGCCAGTAATGGAACTGAAATAAAATGTGGAGTCAGCCTGAAATAAGTTGTTTTTGAACTTTTGAATGATTTTAACCATAAATAGTTACCCATATATCTTGGATTTTAAAAATGATATTTTTTAGCATATATAATGTTAAAAGATACTTTGAAGCATACTTCCTGCTAAACAAAGGAGATTAACAGTTGTTTATTCATTGATTTCACCACCTTAAATATTTACTATTTAGAAAATATAAGCTGTTATTGATGTTACCATTTCTAATTTGAACAAGATTTCTAGCACCCCTCTTTCAAGTTACTGAATTAGTTTAATTGCTGAATATTCTATGATTTTGGAAGGCACTCGAGGCAATTTCAGCTGTATTTCTCTGTGATTTAGGATTTTGTCACTGTTCTGTAACCAAAATGAAATCCATGAGTAATTCATCTAAGAAAGCAGCAGTCATCTGTCAACCTCAGCTGCAAAATTTTATGTTGGTAAAATACACATCAATTCAGTTTATTGGGTATACACGTTACAATTTTGAATTTGTAAACATTAATATATACTATTAAAATGCCACTTTGAGTGGAGATTTAGTAGATTAAATAAAGGCTTCCACCGCTAACAGTTTGGTCACTGCTTGGTGGTTTGAATTCCCTCAGAGGGGGAATAAAAAGTACAGATCCATAGGGTGCTTTTGCAGACTGAAAGGATCTTCAGCATTTATACTAATGTGTTGCAATTTTAGGTAAAAAGGAAAGTTGCCCTTGCTTTCCAGACTTTTCTAAGTGCTCCCAAATAATGTGGTTCCTTGGAGATATCAATCTTCTGAAATACCTCGTTGCTCCCTTTTTTCCAGTGATTCTAGCCAGGTTTGGAGCTGGTAGAGTTTAGGGCCACTGCTGGGAGAAAGTGTTGGCTGCTGACTAGTAGTTGTATTGTGAATTTGTTCCCTGGAGGAAGACTGTGGAAAAGTAGGAGAAGTGAAATAGAGAGAAAGAAAATTGGTATAAAGGAAAATGGCTAAATCAGGAGCAGATAACCCCTAGGGCAGGAAAGCCTTTTTTGCTTTTTGCTTTTTTTTTTTTTTTTTTTTAATACCTGGACTCCTGAGAAAACAGGAAAGAACAACTCAGCATGGTTTTTAGCATTTTGTGAAATTTCTGACAGGCAGCTTCGAGGCTATTTCTATAGCATGAAGTAAACAGATGCAGGCTCTCATGCATATTTCCTGTTGAAGAAAACAAGATTTTAAAAAATCATGATATTGATAACACACTGCAGCTATATTTTTTTTAACATGGTATTTTTTTTTTAACATCTTTATTGGAGTATAATTGCTTTACAATGGTGTGTTAGTTTCTGCTTTATAAAAAAGTGAATCAGCTATACATATACATATATCCCCATATCTCCTCCTTCTTGCGTCTCCCTCCCTCCCACCCTCCCTATCCCACCCCTCTAGGTGGTCACAAAGCATAACATGGTATTTTTTTTTCCTGGACGTTTCAAACTATGTTAAATCAGGACCAGATATTTAAAATAACAATAACAAAGAAACCAAGGAATAAGAAACAATTACTATACATTATTCAAAATGATTTTAAAATAGACTTTATTCCAAAATTTAAAAGATTGATACTCATTAACTTTGTGAATAACCATCTTAGACTCCTATTGATTTCAGTCTTCTCATCCAGCAAAAATTTAGCTGTATTGGTTGGCAGAAAGCATGTAGAAGAACATTATGAGGCATGAGATTCTTGTATTATTCATTGATTAATCTTTGCATTATCAGTTCGGTATAATATAATTGAATGTTTATCTTTTTTAACAATAATTATTATATCAGCCTGATGCAAATAAAGTGTCTAGAGTGTTTTATCTTTGCTATTTCTTGCAGGGATGATTGTGAAAAAATTGTAAGAGTATTAAGCTTTCTTTAATTTTTTGGTTTTTTGATGAGTGGTTTATGGGCAGTGGGAGAGATGACTGAGTCATTTTTAGAGTTTATTGTCTTTTAGATTTTGGAATCTTTGTCGTTTCAAAATGTCTGGTTGACATTCATGCACGTCACTCCTAAAACTTAGAATACAGCTGCTTCTGCAGAGACCCCTGTCTGTGCAGAGCTGCCCTTGTTCTTATTTTACTTTGAAACCAATTTCTATTTTGGTGAACCTAATAATGTTTCGTATTGTGATGGATCATTAGACAGAGAAGACAGTAATGGAAGTGTTGTTTTCTTGAATGAGCCAAGCACATTTGTACAGTGTATTTTATTTTCTTTGAGGACCTCTGGTCAGGCCGGGACATGGATTCTTAGCAGGGCCACTGCTGAGGCCCCTCTGGAGCCTTTCTCACCTGCTTGCACACAGCAGCAAGTTGATCTTTCTTGAATACAAATATGAAAATGCCTCTTCCCTCCTTAACCTGTTTTACAGGCTTGGGCTTACTTTTACCAGAAAATTCAGGGCTCTTAGGATATGGACAAGATTCTTTCTCAGTCCTCTAAGACCCCCTGTGACTTGGCCTGGCCTCTCTCACCAGGTGCCCTGTGTACCATGTGTCCCTGGGCAGCCAGAGTTCTGGTCACGTGGGCCTGTTTTCTGCCCCTTGAAAATGTCATACTCCTTCCTGCCTCGGATCTTAGACGTCCTGCACCCCACACCCCCTTCCTCTCTCCTTTGGTCTTGCCTAACCAACTCTTTTCCATCCTTCAGAACTCAGACTAAAGAGCTTAGCCTTCTACTGACCCCAGAATAAATTAATACCCCCTTTTTGCTATGGTCCAATACCTTGTACTATTCCTTGGTAGCATTTATCGTATTTCAACCATAATTAAGCTATTAATTTTGTTATTGGTGCTTCAGTATCTGCCAGCCCTGATCCAATGTATGTTCTGTTTAGGCATGCAGAACAGTGCCATGAACATAGAGGATATGCAGTAAATATTATTCAAACAAATGTATTCGGATCCGTAAATACGGATAATATATATAATATATAACATATCATATATATATAATTTATAAAATGATTCTTTTGAGGTCTTATACATGATTGCTTTAGATCTTGATGTAGGGCAGAAGTAGCACAGTCTAGACATATGGCAATAACAAACTGTTTTTTGAAAGCCTGAATGTTTTTCAGTACTTCCCAACTCTGCATCATTTCTAGTCACAAGCATAGGATTTTGATGAGCAGTGTAGACCAAAGTGCCCATTAGGCTGTGCATTATACTCCTAAAAACTACTGATGATCAGTTAAATAGCATCTTCTGCCACAGCGGGTATGGGACTTTAAAAGAACTACTTAAGGACATTTTGAAGAATTGCCTGTTTCCTAGGATTCAGGTGCTGAGATACCCTCATATACAAAATCGTTTTTTATAACAAACATTAGTCTTTGGTAATAATTTTGGATCTAGACATAGGAGTGTTCCCACTGGGATAATTAGGGTTGCACAACTTTCAGGGCTGGCCCAGATGGGCTGTTTTGGAAATAGACATGGTCATCAACTGAAAAGGCGTTTCTGCCAGAATGTCTTGGCCTCTTCATATTCTCCTGATCTTTTTCTGAATCAATATGTAGGCTTCCGCCCACCCTTTGTTCTTTTTTTATTATACTCTGAAGTATTCATTGAAACCACAGATTAAAAATAAGTAATATGTCTTCTTGGGACTAAAACCAAATCATTGGCATTTCTTCCATCTAGGATATTAAAAGGAACCTCTGAAAAGGCTAGAATTATTTTTTGTGTTATATGTTTTTTTTTGGGGGGGGTCACTGTATTTCAATGTTGGAGCAACCTTTGGGCTTAGTTTTAGCCATGACCTTGTTATAAGCCTTGAACCATCTTGTTGCAAGCTTTTGAGTGGTGATAGTTATGCTGGTGTAACTTTTTGATAAGGGAATATTTTCCTCAAGATACATTTACCCTTTTCTGTTTTTACTACTAACTAATATGGCATTCTCATAACATCTTTATCAATGGTTTCTAATGATTTGTAATAAACCTGTTAATTTTAGGTTTTTACAGAACAGTTACAAAGATAGTACAGAGAGTTCCTATGTACTTTTCACCTAGTTTCCCCTAATGTTAACATTTTTCATTACCAAGATATAATTGTCAAAATTAGGAAATTAATGTGGGTTCTTCATATTTAGAATGTACACTATATAGTAATTGATTTACACCAATCTACACTCATTCAACTTATATATACTTGAATAATGGAGATGAGGAAGGAAACTAATGTGAACAAAAGATGAGGTTGGTGAGAACAGTGCAGTTATTGCTAATACTTTATTTCTATCAGCAGTATCCATATTACTCATAGATCATTTACACATAACACATCACATTGGCTTCAGTTTATACTGCCTTTCATTTGTACTGCCTTTCATTTCTGAAAATTATTTAACTAATGGCAACCATGTGTAATTGAAAGGGCATCAAGATAGGAGTGAGAACTTATTTCTAATCATGGAATTATTAACTCTTTGACCTTCGACATTTTACTTGCTCTCTTTGTATCTCAGTGTCCTCATCTGTGAAATGAAAAGTTTAAACTGAGGGCCTCTAAGGCATGTGTTGCCTTTACAGATGATTTGGTAATCATTTCTTTCATGATCATGTACAGTCACTATTCAGTGTCTGTCAGGCCGTGGAAAAATCCAGGCCAAATCATGAGTTTCTGTAACCATCCTTGGACCTCTGTGATCATCATGGGAGCAAAAGTCTAGACCAGAGGTAACAAATTCAAATGGCTGACGTTGTCTAGCAGATACAGAACTGAGTGAAAAGGGAGGAGGTAGGGACCCTGATGACTTGGAGAGCCCATGCCCTTCCTAATGGTGTAGCGGCTACTCAGCTTCCAATGACTATTCCTCAGAGGAATGTCACATCTTCTGCCCTTTCATAGGAAGCCACATGAACAGCTTTTCATGTGAACTCTCACAGTCTTTATTAGCAACTAATTCATTTTAAAGAAACCAACTCTTAAATTAAATATTCAGTAGTCTGGAATTATCCATTGGATGCCAGTTTGTGATTTCTGTTCTTATTTCTGTGGCTTTCCAACATTTTTGCCCATTTCAACACAAAAAAATGCCTGTTTCTTCACCATCTAGTACACACCTATGTGTGTGTGTATGTATTACATGCATGTTTGTGTGTATATGTGAAACTAAAATAAAAAAATAGAATAATAATTGTAATATAATTATGTTTTCTATTTTATTCTATATAGCATGTTTTCTATTCTACAGCTTTATATTTCATTTCTTAAAAAAAGTATTCACGCTCACACTCATTGTCACTTCATGACCCACCAACTGGTTGATTTCCTAGTCATTGCTCCTTTCAGAAATCTAGAGGGCAGTACTCTTGATGCCTGTATGTGATTTTCCCACTCAGAGATCTGAGATCTGAAATATCTCAGAGGTGTTTCCTCAGCTTGATATCTTAAGGACCATTCCATAACCAATATGAATGTATTGCTTGCTGGGAATTTGATGTCTCCGCATGTACCAAGTAATCAGTCCACTGGGAAATAATAGTGTCCCCAGGAAGAAGGCAGTGCTGAGCAGAGAGGATAGGAGAGGAGGGACAGAGATAGGTTTATTTAGGAACCTTAAATTGAACATTGCATCTCTTTTTGGTAGAAGAGATAATTTTCTTCCTTTTAATTGCCTGCAGGTGGCATGTCTTCATGCTTGTTCATTTGCACATAGATGTGCCTGTAAGAATCTTTGTCTCTTCCAAATGTTTTAGTTATTTTCTGGCAAATAAAAATTAATTTCATTAGATAATCAGCATATGTGACATTATATATTGGATTCTGTCCATGAGGTTCATATTTTGATTATACACTTTATTTGGAATGAATCAGTGTTCTACACCTAACATGAAATTCATTGGTAGGGTTTCTTTCAACCCTAACATCTTATAATTTTATAGTTGACATGGTATATATGGTATGGCTTTCATAATGTCATAAAGCAGGGTGAAAAATCTTACCTTACACTTTTTATTTTTCAAGTCAATGAGGCTTCTTTTTAAAATTTTTTTTTAATTTATTTATTTTTGGCCGTGTTGGGTCTTCGTTGTTGGGCGCGGGCTTTCTCTAGTTGCGGCAAGTGGGGGCCACTCTTAGTTGCGGTGCGCAGGCTTCTCATCGCGGTGGCCTCTCTTGTTGTGGAGCACGGGCTCTAGGCACACGGGTTTCAGTAGTTGTGGCGTGCGGGCTCAGTAGTTGTGGCTCGCGGGCTCTAGACCGCAGGCTCAGTAGCTGTGGCACATGGGCTTAGCTGCTCCACGGCATGTGGGATCCTCCTGGACCAGGGCTCGAACCCGTGTCCCCTGAATTGGCAGGCAGATTCCCAACCACTGCGCCACCAGGGAAGCCCCAATGAGGCTTATTTTAGGAGAAAATATTGGCCAAAAAAAATCATTAAACTTATATATAAAAATAAGATGTCATGTTACATCTTTTAAAAATTGCTGCATGATATACTTTATAGTTATTGATATCTGTGGAGAAATATCCTAAAAGCATACATTTTGTCAGTGAATTATTGAATATCAAGACTGTGTTACACTACTCATAATGAGTAATTTGCCTCATTAAAAAGAAAATGAAAAGGCACTGGGGACTACAGATTTGATTTTTTTTTTTTTTTTAGATCTTACATATCCATTTGTTCCTCAATTTCCAAATGTAATTTGAAGGAATACATCATTCTTCAACAGTTTGAAAAGTGAGATGTGTTCTTGCCAATTTCCTTTCCGGTAACTTAATATACACTGGAAGTTCTGTTTTCTGTTGATCTTGACATTGTAGTTCAGTGAAGATATGGGTTTCTACTGCTGAGCTGGGCAGGTACCAGCATCACTAGGCAACTGCTTTTCATATATTACTCTCAGAACACTACAAGGAGTATTATTATTTCCATTTTATGAGCACAAAAGCTGGAATGAATAACATCGTTACCGAGTTAGTTCTAGAGCCCATGTTCTTCACCACTTTGGTACACTTTCTTCATATTTAGCACAAAAAAAGGTTTATTTGCAAGGCTGCCAATAATTGTCATCATGCTCCGTAGAATATACAGATGCTTAATCATATAACCATGGCTAATATTCAGTCAGTACACAATGAGAAAGATGTACCTGTTGGATTGTGAAAATACTGAAATGTTTTAGTATAGGTTGAGAGTTAATTATTGACCTGACCTAGCCTGCCTTCCCCCTCTCCCCTACACCCGGAGTTTCCCCAGTGTATCAACAGGTCCTCCATGATTCAGAAAACGAAGATCATCACTTGACACAGCAGGGACCAGCAGAGGCCTGTCCTGGTACACAGGCCCAGGCTGTTCCTTATTGGTTGCTTTGGTCTACTGATTGTTAAATATTTTGGAATCATCCCTACATATCAGTATTTAACTTGTGGAAACAGATGCTATTATTGGTCAACTATCATTGCCTGATTTGCTGAATCGAAAGCACACGGTGGGGAGGTGACCAAGGATTTGACCAGAGAGGTCTTCTCTGCTCTTGGGAGTCTTAGGAGTGAACATTGAAATCCAATCATCTCAATGAAGGGGTCTTAGAAGTTTCTAAAGAGCTTAAACCATTATCATTTTCCAAGACTGGTAAAAAAAAAAAAAAAAACTCCCAGATGACCAAATCCTTCATTCCTTCATTTTTTTTTTTTTTTTTTTTTTTTTTTTTTGTGGTGGGGAAGTAATATGGAAATTCATGGGATATAATCTTAGTTTCCAGGTGAGGCAGAAAACAGCATATCTCACCAAATCCCATCCATCATGGCCTGCCTAGGAGGGGTGGCAGAGCCTCCCTCTAAACTCAGAGGGTCTATCAACCTGTCCTGAGAGGAAAAATGTAAGATCTGACGACTCTCCTCTCTGTGATCCGTCTCCTTAAAACCTTGACTGGTATTCTTAGACCTGTGCCTCTCTGGGAAGGCAGATCATCCTCATTATGATGCAATTTTCATTTTTACAATATTAATAATCTCTTGGCATTATCTACAAGAACATAATTGATCAAAACAAAATTGGCTTCTTGCTTTCTGGCACAGGCTGTTTAAAGAGCAAAATGTCAGTCACTGAAGTGAGCAAAGTACTCACTTATTTGAAATGATTAAAAATTTCTGCAACAAATATTAATTTCTTTCATGCTGTGAGACTTGCAAACACTCAAAAAAGGGTAAAGATCTGAATGTCTATATAGATTTAATAATTTATTCAATTTCTTCAAAAATTGATTAAAATGCACAAAAATTGAATCTACCAGTTTTTACAAAAGCAGACACCCACACAGGCAATGGGTGAGAAGTCTTATTTCTTGTAATTTTCATAGGACCTTACTTCAGTAATATAGAAAAAAAAAAAAAAACCCTGAATAATGAAAGTAAAAACACCAAGGTATTTGATGAATGAATATGATAAATTGTAGATTTAGGGTGAGTCTCCTCTGCTTCTATGTGCCGATAATGACAGGGCTAATTCTAAAGAGATATTGAGGTAGTTAGAGGGTGTTTTTCAAGTTGAGAATCTTGATTTCAGAAAGGAAACCAGGATGGTATGACCCTGTCTCCAAATATTGTAAATAGACATGCATGATTGATGTTATTATTATTCACTTTGTTTCCTAACCTGCACCTGCTTTGAAGTAATCAGCCGTAAATATATTAACTTTCTTAATATTCAGCAACTTACGTGAGCCAGAAGTAGCCATTAGTTTTAGCTATAGAGGCATCAATGTTTTTTAGTCACTTGTTTACATTATGTTACTGTTCTTTCATAATCTTCTCCTTAAAGCTCAGCTAGCTGTCAATTACAGCTTTTTAAGCAAACCATTCTCAATGAAGGGGTCTTGGATATTTAAGCAGTTAATAAACAAAATAAATAGTTCTTTAAAATAGTCAATAATAAAGAGAAAATATTTAAAAATATGGTATATTTTTCATTGCTGTTCAAAAGAAAATGCTTCACTTTAGCGGAATCAGAGGTGTTTTAAAAGAAACGTTAGGAGGTTTATTTAAAAAAAATAACAGGTCATAAAAAAAAGAAAAGAAACTACCAGGTCAGTCATTTCAGGCTATTCATGCTCTGGCTGGTTGAGGAGTAATTTCAATTTAAAGGGCCAAATATTATAATTGACTCTCAAGTCTTATGCCTTTTCTCTTGTTGTTGTCCTGTAGTTATCTTTTATCAGTAGAGCTGGAAATAAGCTAGGCCTTGACGAATGTTATCTTTTCATGGACTGATTGCAACATTGTGATGGCATCTGACTTGCCATTGGCCAAGAGGTGACCAAAGAATTAAGGAGCAAACAGTGATATAAACAGCTGTATGAGTGCCATGCTGTTTGCTGTTGGCTAAATTACACAAGTTAGCTTTTGATGCACTGAACCAAGTTTAAATGCACTGATATCTGAGTGCTGAAAAGGGTGAGACTTGGTGTTTAAAAAAAAACCAAAAACAACCAAAAAACTAGGTTCTCTTCTACCTCTCCACACACACACACACACATATATACACACACACACACACACACACGGATGTACACACTTATATATATTTGTTTCTTTTTAATAATCAAAGCCAAGTTACCATTCTAGAGGAGTGTATCGACCTATTTTCCTCATATATCCGCATTGCCTAAACTTGCATGTTTTTCTACTTTTATTCTTTAAAAGATAAACTTGTTAGAAGAATCCTCCTAAAACATAAATTTCAACATGTCCTTCCACTGTTGAGAACTGGAAGTGGCTCTCTGTGGTCTACCTCATAATGTGAAATCTCAGTCTGAGTTTTAAGACACTTCTTAATCTCTGATCTCCCTGCTTATAGAAGCAGTCCCACTATTTCTTAATCTTCTGCAAGCATCGAGAAGACTTCTTTCCCTTCCTTCACAGTAGCTAGTGTTTTCCCTGGTTCTGTGGGCTGAAACTACCTCCTTTTCTGTTTTAATCCACATCCATTGCATTTCTTGCTGAGCACTGGGTCCACCCAGCACCCCTGGTCCACCCTGAGACCTTGTCTATGTCACCTTCAGTGAGCTCTCTTCCTATTTCCCTTGTGTTAGTGCTGCCTCTTTTCACTTCCTCAAATTGCTCTGAGCTTATTAGTCAATCAACTAGATTGTGAACTTTTTGAGAGGAATAACCACAATCTATACATCTTTGTACTTCTGTAGCATCTCATGTGTGTGAAGGTTCTAAATGCACACTTGGTGATTCTTCAAAATATATCTTTGTATATTTGTAAATGGCATTTATTGGTAATGGATTAGGGGCCAAGGCAGTTCATGGCTAAAGTAGCTAGGGTGGAACATTGTCCCAATTAATTATTTCAAATCCGATAAACTGTATTCTGTTCCATGGCTACACATTTGTCTAGTCCTAACTCTAGGTGGTTCATTTGCAAATTAATTAAACAAATGCTTATGGAGCACCTAATATGCATAGGAATGTTGTTAGGCACTTAGGGATACAATGTTGAATAAAAAGAGCCAAGTCCCTGCCCTCCTGGAGTTTATAGTCTCCCCTGAGTGACTAGAATTATATAACTTCTCACAGAAATGGACAGTTGCAACACTCTTCGGCCCTTGAAAGGATACATAAGGGGATTTGGCAAAAATGAGAGCAAGCTTTCCTAGGAGAAGAAAGTGAAGAATGAATGCACATTAACTAAGTGATGAGAGGAGTTATGCCTGTGCTGGGCAGAGGGAATGCCATTCATAAAAACGTTCTCGGGAACATGAGGTATTACATGGCATGTTCCATGGTATCTATTTGTCCTCGTCCCTGGAAAAGCATCTTCAAACATACAGTCCTCTATCACTGCTTATTAACAACTCTTAACTATGAAGTTCAAGACATTATAAAATTTGTTGAGAAATTATAGATGTAGTAATTAGGTTTGAATTGTTCATATTTTAGTTTTTCCAAGAGGTTCAGTAGAACAGAAGTTATTTGCATTGAAAATGAAAAGGAACAGAGGAGTAAGTGATAAATTGTGGGTTTATTTTACAGACACAAGATATAGGAAGTTTCTGGGTTTGGTGGTGAATCACTAAAGATGAAATAAAGAGGGTTTTTTTTGGCTGCGTTGGGTCTTCATTGCTGCACGTGGGCTTTCTCTGGTTGCGGTGAGCGGGGCTACTCTTCGTTGCAGTGCCCGGGCTTCTCACTGCAGTGGCTTCTCTTATGGAGCACGGGCTCTAGGTGTGTGGGCTTCAGCAGTAGCAGCACACAGGCTCCGTAGTTGCGTCACGCGGGCCCTGGAGTGCGAGGGCTTCAGTAGTTGTGGCGTGCAGGCTTCAGTAGTTGTGGTGCATAGGCTCAGTAGTTGTGGCTTGTGGGCTCTAGAGTGTAGGCTCAGTAGTTGTGGTGCAGGGGCTTAGTTGCTCTGTGGCATTTGGGGTATTCCTGGACCAAGGATTGAACCCATGTCCCCTGCATTGGCAGGTGGATTCTTAACCACTGCACCACCAGGGAAGTCCAAAATAAAGAGGTTTTAGAAAGCAGCTATGCTCCTGTTCCATTCTAATGAGAGGAAGAACTGTTCCAGTGCCCCTTGTGTTAGGACTGATAGGAGTGAGTGGACCTCAATATATGTAGCAAACAAAGGTGTTTGCAAATATATTGTTTCTGACTCAAACAGGCCTGGATTTAAATCCTGGTGCTGCTATTTAGGAGGTGATTTCTCCATCAGTGAAAATAGAAACAATATTAAGAGGATTAACTGGGTTAATATTTGTGTAAGTACCCAGCATGATAGATGAACATAGATGTTTCCTTCATTATTATCCCTCTTTGTATCCTTATCCTCATTCTTTTTTTTCTTCATTGTTAATGTATTTTTAAAATGCAATGCAGCCTAAAGGAGGGAAGGACAGAACTTGGCAGATGCCCTGATTGTTTCAGTTCTTCATTGCTCTTCATCAGCCCTCAATACTGTGTTTATTCAGGGAAGCTGAATGAAGATTTGACTCTTAGAATCAGATGAACTTGGGTTAAAATTCTGGCTGTCAGGCTAACCAGCTGTTTGACTGTTGGCCAGTTATTTAATTTCACTTTAGATTCAGATTCATCATCTATTAAATGTGGATAACAGGCACTTCCTCATCAAGTTGGTGTTCTCTCAGCATAACCTGCCATATCATCAATGCATGACAAGGCATGTTAGCTTCCTCTGTCGAACTGAAAGTTAAGCTATGTCAATGTTACTGTGTCGTAAATCCAAGAATCTTCTACCAACAGCCAGTGCTTCCTTTGGTCAAACGTAAGACCTGTGCATTCATGTGAGGGTAGGATATGATAAATACGTAACAGAAATTGCTGTTGATGTGGAGCCAATGTTGGTGCAGGAGTATGAGGAAGAAACATTAGCCACACTGGAAACGTTGCTTGACTCACCAGAGGGAAGATACTAGTGAATTCTCTGACTTGTTCTCATATGCCAGCATCGTGCCTTATTTAGCAAATATTCACCGTTTGGTTGGATGGATGAATGAATATGTCCACCAAGAGCTCAGTGCAGGATGTCCAGAGCATCTCATGGATTTAGCCCCTCATGCAGGACCAGAGGAGAATTTTCTGCTGATGGAGCCATAGAAAAAATGTCTCAGACATCCTCTCAGATCCCAATTCACAATCCCCGTGGCATTTGTATACTAACAGTGACATGTGGCCTTCGCAGTAGTGGCAGGCTATACAATAGGTACACTGTTTTGATAAGAGCATGTGAATTATACTGATTTGAAGTTCAATTTGTGTCTTCCAAAAAACCTCCAAAGGCTCGTTTCATTGCCATGACTGCGGAAGTTGTCAGCGGGAACTAATGGTAAACACTTCTTTTCGCAGTCTCATTGTATTGCTTCAGGTGATTGCACTGGGAACTAGATGCTTTATTCTTTCTTATTGATAGTCATTGGACATGACATTAATATGACCTACAAAATACAGAAGAATTATAACCAAACCAATAGGTGTATATATTGTTTTGGGCAATCATGTTGACATTTGTAATATGGCTGAAGTCAAGTGGAAATTGTAAGGCATATAGTGAAACACAGTATTTATCATTTTACCATTCAGAATCCATGTCATTTATATCACTTAAACTTGAAAGTGAGAAATGTATTTCCTGATTGCATGTGGATTAGTCCTATCTTGTCCTACAGAATTGATGCAGTTTCTATTTTAAGTTAGAAATAGTTTTAGGAAATTCTTGTCATTCAGAAACTAATTTTTTTATATGTAAAATGAAACCCTTTTTCTTGACCTTGGACCATACTTGTGGAAATAAATCATGTGCAAATTTCTTCTGCAGCTTTTTAAGCTTAGGCAAATTGTATCTTATAGTAATGGAAATTTTGCAGAAGAATCTTTAAGAAATTATCATTAGGATTATAGTTTTATTTCTATAGCATGTCATGCCTTAAGAAGTTCTTTAGCACTCATTTCCTATTGATGTTTATAGTCCTCCACTGCATATTGATGATGAAAGAAAGATTAGAATTCAAATGACTAGATCTAACTACTGAGCCTGCCTCCTTAACTAACCAGCCTCATGATCTTAACTAAATATATTCAGCCCTCTGAGGTCACACAGTTCAAAGAATGGACCAGGTAACTCTGAACTCAGCTACTTCTCTCATTTTATAGATAGTCCAGAGATTTTAACTGGTTTGTCCGTGACAAATTTGGCTAGGTGATATATGTAAAAATATAATCCAGCTTTTCTGCCTTAGTTTTAGTGCTATTTCCACAACATTTAGACGACAGTGGTAAATCATTTTCTTCCCTTTAGTGAAAAATAAATCATGCAAGGTACATACAAAGATCATTATTCTTGCAAAATTCTACATAGACTTGTTATTAAACCATGGTCTGGAGGAATTAAAAAGAGCATGATGACCAGAATATAGTGTATATTCCCTGAGAACCAGTATCATCACACTCATTTAATGTTTTCATAATACTACTAAATAGTATATTAGATACTACTTTCTCTGTATCATAACTTGATTTTAGTAAGGCATTTTGCAGGGGTGTCTCATGATGTCTTTACTATATAGGAGAGACCCTCCCCAAAATCAGGAAGAAGAGATGCTTTGAATTATAATTCACAGTTTGTCAAACACAGAATCACTATGAATAGTGATTGATGCAGGCCTGAGTTTTGGCAGTTTTTTTGTTTTGTTGCGGAGATGCTTTCTCTTTTTCTTTTTTTTTTGTTTTTTTTTAATCACTTGGTCTCTTGATTTTTAAGATGAATATCACACTCCACTGTCTTCACAAGGTATTTGTAAGATCATCAGATCATCATAATCTTCTTTCTTTACATTCCTTTAGAGAATTTATTTTTAAGGTCACACCCACAGCAACCGGTGAATTTTTTCAAGAATTAGAAATCTCTTATTATCTTTCCAGGCAATCAGTAACCATTTACTAACATTTACAGATATAATCATTGTCCTTCATTCCTGTGATGTTTCTGATTAGTGTGTTTTATTCTTCTTAGTTCTCTATACCACAATCAATAATCATGCATGAATAATACCTTCGATGACACTATAACATGCAATATGACATGTGATAATAACCAATGAAACAATCACACTCAGGTCATATTAATTAATAGCAGTCTTTTAATAAATAATGTAGAAGTTTCTAACAAGTCACACAGTAGGAATTCAATAAATGGTCTATTGAATACTTGTCTATTCGTTGAGTCTAACAAGCAGGGTCTTCTCTGGCAACATTTCAATAAATTTTCTGTTTTGCTTTGTCCCTTTCAGTATCTTTTCCTTAGATTAGTTAAATCCATAGAAGAAATACTAACTAAATTTGCAGATGACCCACAGTTGAGAGAGGATGGAAAACATATTGATGTTTAAAATCAAATTTTCAAAATCAAGTTTCTTTAATGCTGATTTTGGAAGGAGCCAGGTGTGTAGGCAGGACTGCCAGATATGATTTTGTAAGTTTTCTTTGGAAATTCCCACTTTGGGAGGCTTCATATCAATAATGTCTGTGCATTCTTTCAAGAGTATATGTATAAATGTATAGTATGTGTTTGTTGGTTTATTTATTCATTCATTCATTTGTGCCAAATTCAGCATTCATAAGATCTTGATAGGCTGGCACTGTGGCAAGAAATTATTACCAAATTTAACATAGGAGGATTTCAAATATTCAGTTAATATTTTAAAAATTCAGTTGTACACGTATGGAACGGGCATTTTTTTTTAAAACAAAACTGAGTATTAAAGAACTGGATGGCTTCATTAATATTAGCTCAATGAAAACATGATCCAGTGGAATAGCAATATAGGAATTCAGGTATTAGGGGAAAAGTGATAATACAGTTCACATTGCAGCTTGGCTCTAATCTGGGAGGTTAATTCTGTTTCCTGAATGGAGACAAGATTGGCTGGGTGTAAATAAAAGAGCTAACATTTGAGCAAGGACTGTGTTTTAGATGCTCTGTTAGTTGTTTTGTGTATACTATTTCACGTAAGCCTCACAACAGCCTAGATTTCAGCCTTCCCAGATCACCTCATCCAGAGCAGCTTTACTGTTACTAGTTTAGTAACTTGAAGAATTGTGAGTTAGGTTGGGATTAGAAGGAAGGAACATAATACAAGTATACGACATAATTTCCTCACGAATTTAGCTAAAATTTCAATATTAACACAAAAAAGTTGGCCAAACACAGCAGAAGCAGGTGATGCCTGTCTTTTCTTACTTCAGAGTTCCACTAAGGGGAACTAGTGGCAGTGACTCTCCAGGTAGGGAGGATCATGCCAGCGGAGAGAATGAAGCCCAGTTCTTGCAGAGTCGCCGCCCTTTTCTTATGCAAGTTTGTATTGTCAGTTTGGGAGGCTTGATGCTGATAATCTCTGTGCTTTCTTTCAAAGGCATCTTTGTAAATATGTAGCATTTATTCATTCATTCATTCACTTATAATAAATTCAGCATTCACAATGTGATAGCCTCATTCATGGTAAAGTAACGTTGATCCCCTAACTCCAAATAATATCTCTGCTCCAGATTTTCCATATGCTGACAAGCCCTTTTATCTCATCATATAAGAGGCATCATATAAGATTTGTTTGAAAAGAGTTGTCCACTGTTACAAATAAATCAGTTTTGGGAAGCACTGTGTTTGCCCTGTATTAGTCAGCTCCAACTGCCATTAACAGAATACCATAGACTGGATATCTTAAAACTACAAGAATTTATTTTTCATAGTTCTGGAGGCTGGGAAGTCCCAAATCAAGGTGTTGGCAGATTTCGTTCTTGATGAGGACTTTCTTCTTGGCTTGCAAATGGTCACCTTCTTGCTGAGCCTTCACATAGAGAAGATGGAGAGCTTTGTTCTCTCTTCCTTTTCGTATAAGGACGCTAATCCCATCCTGGGGGACCTACCCTCATCAACTCATCTAAACCTAATTACTTCCCAAAGGCTTCACCTCTAAATAGCAAAACACTGGAGAGTTAAGTCTTCAACATATGAATTTTGGAGAGACACAGAACTTCAGCCCGAAAATATTCATAACAGGGCCTATATTTTTTAAATTAGTAACTTCCTGTTTTTTTCCAAATTATAGATTTAATCTGTTAGATAAGCTTGTAATATTTTATTGGTTTGAGTTTCTCAATCACTTTTTTTCCTATGTGGTACAAGATTTTAGGTTACGAAATATTATTCTGACCATTGTCACAATTGTTTTTCCATCTGGAAAAACTGATTTTTGTAAATGATGAACTCTTGTTTCCATGGGCAGGAATTCTACGTCAGCCAAGTCTTATTCTTTGAAAATAATCTCCAAACTTCTACCAATATCGTTGTATGACTCAGAGTGTTATGATATGGAAAATTCACAGTTTAAATGGCATAAAATAGAACTGTGTTTTAACTCCCGTTTTTTCTGTCTTCTCTCATACCGTACAGAAAAGCCTGTGTTTTGAAGGCCAAAAAGAAACTTCAGTAAACAGCTCTTAGAGTCCTTGTAGTTCTGGATTTAGATATATAATGCTTATATCTATATAATACATAAATACTTTTACTTCCTCTTTATGTTTTTATTCTGCTTACATGCTATTTGATTTGATTGTATCTGTGCTCTTTTTATAAATTGCTTCCGATATCATTATTAATGCAATTAATTGAACATGTATTGATATGATGAAAAGAGATATGGGCTTCAGGAGACTTGGGTTCAAATAATTGACCCTATCATTTGTTAGCTGTTTTACCCGCAGCTTTATTGAGGTATTTTTGATAAACAAAAATTATATATATTTAAGGTATATAATGTGATGTTTTGATATATATATACATTGTGAAATGATTACCGCAATTAAGCTAATTAACATATCCATCACCTCACATATTTACTCCTGTCTGTGTGTGGTGAGAACACTTGAGATCTACTCTCTTAGCAGATTTCAAGTATGCAGTACCTTATTATTAACTATGCTGTACATTAGGTCTCCAGAACTTCTTTATCTTGTAACTAGGATTTTGTACTCTCTGACCAACATCTCCCCTTTTGCTCAATCCCCAACTCTTGTTAACCATTCTACTCTCTTTTACTGTGAGTTTGACTGGTTTTTTGTTTTGTTTTGTTTTTTAGGTTTTACATGTACATAAGATCATGCAGTGTTTGTCTTTCTGTGTCTGGCTTATTTCACTTAGCATAATGTCCTACAGGTTTATCCATGTTGTTGTGAATGGCAAAAGAGAATTTCCTTCTTTTGTAATGCTGAATTATACACACACACACGCACGCTCATGCACACGCAGAAATGGGATTTATGGATCAAATGGCAGTTCTATTTTTATTTTTCTGAGGAACCTCTATACTGTCTTCCCTAATGTCTATACCAATTTACATTCTTATCAAGGTGTACAAGGGCCCCCTTTTCTCCACATCCTCACCAACACTTGCTATTTTTTGACTCTTTGATAATAGCCTTCCTAACGTGTGAGGTGATTTGTCATTGTTTTGATTTGCTTTTCCCTGATAATTAGTGATGTTGAACATCTTTTCATATACCTTTTGGCCATTTATGTGTCTTCTTTGAAGAGCTGTCTATCTAGGTCCTTTGCCCATTTGTTAATCTATTTATTTATTTATTTTCTTGCTATTGAGTTGTATTAGTTCCTTATATAGTTTGGATATTAACCCCTTGTCAGATATATGGTTTGCGAATATTTTCTCATGTTCTGTAGTCCTTCTACATTGTGTTGATTGTTTTCTTTGCTATGCAGAAACATTTTAGTTTGATATAAACCCACTTGTTTATTTTTGATTTTGTTGCCTGTGCTTTTGATCCAAAAGTCAGATCCAAAAAACTCAATGCCAAGACCAATACTTTGGGCAAATCTCTGGCAGTTCTAGATATTCATTTTCTCATGCAAATAAGGGGTTTGAATATATGTAATTATAATTCCTATGGTTTCTTTTACATTCTTAAATAGGGATTGTAATATATAATTACATTTAAATTCATGAAATACTTAGAAGAAATATGAACCATATCTGATAACTAAGTTATTGACAATTAGAAATTATTTAACATTCCTTGAAATAACATGTTTTTCAAAGTTAGAATTCTTGTATTGTACATGGGTATTTCCGAAGAGTCATTTTGGATCTCATGCTACTTGAAACCTTGTTAATATTAAAGAATGTTTCAAATTCAGTAGGGGCAGGGTATAGTTTTTGGTTAGAGGATTAGAGTTTCTATTATGAAGTATAGGAGCTTTTCATTAGAAATGAAAAAATTGCCATATTCAGGTAGTTTTTTTTAAACTTTAAGATTATTTAAGCATTTCCATGTTTTGTTTTTTTTTTTATAATTTAAAAACCAGAAGTCTGAAGAACTATTGTTTAAAATAATCCATTCTCTGTTAATTAACTTGATTGTGGGAATCTTTTTACAGTGTATACGTTTATCAAATCATCATGTTGTATACTCTAAATACATTCCAATTTTGTTTGTTAATTATACCTCAGTAAAGCTGAAAATATAATAAGATAAAAAAATCCATTCTTCCACAATACAGAATAAAGGCACTGAGATCTCCACTTAAAGACTGAAAGACCATTAGGAAGTAAATTGGTATAATGACTTGGAGGTAAATTCTTTTTTATATAAACAATATGTAGTTATGGAAAGATAAAAACATTTGGAAGGATTAGAAAGAGGATAGGCCTTCTACTTCTGTGTTTTTGACGTAGAAATTTTGAAACCAAATAGGTGTCTTGTCACTAGACTCTAATGTTAGTTCCATATGTAACTTTGAATATGATTTTGCATATCTGTTATTTTAAGTAGAAATTATTCATATCCTTCTGGGAGATAATGGGGTAATCATTTTTTTGAAACCCTTTTCTAAATCCTTTTATCAAATGATACTAAATGTCAATATCTTCCAATTTTTCTTATATAATTTTTATAAGGAACTTGACTTCTTGCTTAATACTAATGAAATAAGCTCAGTTACAACATCAACAAAATATACAGGCTTAATTTGATACTTGGGTAATTTCGGGTTTGGGTTATTTTTGGTTAACAGCACCCTGCAGTACAAATTAACTTAAAAAGTTTTAGTGGCTTGTGTTAGTAATCCATAGTTGAAAGTTAGGTCCAGACGGATACAGTGGCATACAGGGTTATAACAGTTTGGGGGGAGCTAATGTACTGATGATCCACTTATATGCCTATGTTTATACTTGTGCTAAAATCCTACTGAGCTTGAGCTTTTCAATTTCTTCATGTGTGATATAACAGATGTTAACTAGAAAAAAAGGAAGGATTTTAAAAAATATTAAAGCCAGGTATAACCCTGAAAAATACAGTGGTAAATTGGTGTAATTACACATGTCATTGAGATGAAATGACATTTTGAGGTTCTGTACTCTTCATATGTTTCATATGTGGAAATAGCCCATTCAGACTAATCTTATTAACTTGGCCTAAATGTGGAGATTCATTTCAAAACTAGTAATTGCAAAAAGAAATTGTTCTGCTCTGTTTGATTAGATTTCCAGTTCATCAAAATGTGATCTGGTAAGATCATAGGTGTTTGAAATAAAGCAGAACTCTGATTCCTTTCTCTACTACTTGTTGTGAGTGAGACCTCTAGCAAATCTCTAGGCTTGTACATGCAATGAAAATAAAATAATACCCCCTACTTAAGGATTTGTGGGATGGAGAAAGGAAGAGTGTTTCCTGTGAAAAAGGCTTGTTAATTCTAAAGTGCATTACAATCCTTAATAGTTAGCTTCTCAAAACCCAATATTTCTAAAATATCATTCTTCATTGTTTTGAATACTGGGCTTTTTATAAGTGCAATTAACTTTACAATTGCACCACACATGGGTTTCTTTCAAAGTATTTTGACATTTCAATATATTCTGAATAGCTTCCGCCCCTGAATCTTGACAGGACCGATTTAGCCTATTCACACATGGATTGTGGCATATTCTGTGTTAAATGTATACACATAGCATGGTTGACCAAGGTGTGTGACTTTCTATCCCATTCCAGTGGATGTTACCAGAACAATAGCTTGACTGACATGTACTTTTGTATCCTGCTGAGTTTTACAATTTTCTTTTGGTGTTTGTTTTCACCAACGGTCTAGAATTTCTTGACCTCACAACCATTTAGAACAATGTCTTTTGCAAGATATGCTATTGGCTGATGGAAGTATTTTTGATCACTGATTTCAGAATATAGTTATATCCATGTATAAAAAACAAAGTGAGAAATTCAAACACTCACCTCTTGTTTTGAAATTGATTAATTTTTAAATAGTTTGTAGATGTAAATTCTATAAAAAGTTTTAAAAGGGCATTCACTTTATAGTAAGGCTCTTCTGTCTCTATCTCCCTACCTCTCACCCCTCCTGGGAAGCAATTACTAACAGTTTCTTGAATTGCTTTCCATACATATTCTAGAAGCAGTTCTCTGTGAATTCAGTCAGAAAAGAGTTTATACCCTAGCTTAGTATCATGCCTAGATATAGTATTCTTAGATTGGTGAAAATGTGATTTTCTTGTATGGTTCACAAAGTTCTTTCAGTTGTTTTTTCCTTTCTGTTCCTAAGGCATGCTCAACTCCTGCATAATTTCTAAGTAAACAGCTTTTCAGCAGTTTGTGTTTGGTCTTTCATGCTTATCAGATCAGTGAGTCTTATGCTTTCATGCTCACCATATCTTGTAAATTGCTGTAGAAGAATAAATCTGTTGTCCTAAGTTGGATATCTCATGCATGCCTTGTAAGCCTGTAATGACACTCTTGTGTCTACACATTGACAGTATTGGCTCTTAACCTAAAAACTTATACTCAGTCTGTGTTGCTGGCTTTCTGGTCTAATTTGTTTTTTTCTGAAGTACAATCTACTTGCCAAGGGCCCTGTTATGGGCTAAATGTTTGTGTACTACCCCCAATTCTTTTTTTATTTTTTTAAATTTTATTTATTTTTTATACAGCAGGTATACCCCCAATTCTTATGCTGAAGCCCTAACCCTCAATGTTAGGGTATTAGGAGGTGGGGCCTTTGAGAGACAGTTAGGTTTAGATGAGGTCATGTGAGTGGTTCTTATGATGAGATTAGTGCCCTTATAAGAAGGGACCAGAGAGCTTGTTCTTTCTCTTCATGTGAGATTGTAATAAGAAGGTAGCCAGCCATCTGCAAACCAGGAAGAGAGCCATCACCAGACACTGAATCTGCTGGCACCTTGATCTTGGACTTCTCAGCCTCCAGAACTGTGAGAAATAAATGTTTTTTTATTGTTTAAGTCACAGGGTATATGGTATTTTATTAGAGCGTCCCATACTGTCTAAAACAGCTGTTAACAACATGTCTAACCCTCCTAGCGCCTTTTACCTGAGGGACTGGACCTTGCTGTGGTTTTTCAGTTAACCTTCCTACCACTGTGATTTTCCCATCACATTTGCCTGGCACAGACAGGGTTCACAGAGCCTGGTGGGATGTTATCATTAGGACAACTTACTAACTTCTAGGAGAAAGCCCTGTGTAAGAAATGATCTGTTGCTTTGGACCAGGCCCTATCTTGTGCAGGTCCATTCTCCTTTTCACCCATTTCCACTCAGGTTCCACATGTCTGTTGGATGAGGCTGCAGAATGTGTGACAGTCATAGGAGTTTCGTATGGTTGCAAGGTATACTTCTAATATGATGTGATACAAGTTTTAGTTTAAATGAATATACTGGGACCCTCCATTGTTTCTGTGGTTGTTAATGCATCACGAACACCAGTGGGACAAGTGATTACAAGCTTTGTGCTTTGAGGTAATTGCTTCTTTGCATATCAGTCATCTTTTAGGAGACCTGGAGAATCCAGAAAAACAGATGCAGATGGAACAAGGCACTGTGCAGCAAGAGCACAGACTGCAGATGCCAATACATGACCCTAATAAGCTGGCTTTCGAAAAATATCTGTCTCTGGGCGCTGCCCAGGGAGAGTCTAGATCAATAGGGCTGGGATGGAGCCCAAAGAATCAGTACTTTTAAAAGCTCCCTACGTGATCAGGTTGTGCTTCTGGTGGGAAATTACTGTTCCAATGAGCAGTCATCACAGATGAACTGTCAATGGTTATGATCAGGGGTATGAAATATTTACGGGAAAGATCTTTCTTGAAACCAAATAAAATCATTTGAGGAAAAAATGACTTTTAGTGTTCTACATAAAAAAAAGAATGTAAAGGATCAACTCCTGTCCCTCAGTCTCCCTACTTTCTCTACCACCTAATCAAGGGAACCAATTCTAAATAGAAAATACTGCTCAATATTTGTTGATTTATTGTCTCTGTTGTATAGCATAGCATAGAGGCTATAGCACTTTTTATTTTTGTATTGAACAGAGTACTATGAAAATGAGAATTACACATTCTTTGGTAATGATAGATTATACAACACCATAAACATTTTTAAAAGTGATTTTGATGCTTTTTTGGCACATAAGATTTATACGTTAACTGTCTGATATACTAGGTTAACTTCTCAGAACCATCTGAGTAGAAGTTTTCTGCAACGAATTTAGCTAATTTTAGGAAAATTGTGAAATGTTTTTGGAATGCTGTCATCACTGGTTCCTGACAAACACAGTAGAGTCACCAGCCACTTCTCAGACCTCTGATATTAGGTCCCCTTTCTGATGCCTCATTCTGTGAATTTTTAATTTCTCACTCGGGGTCATACAAAATTCATTCATTTTACTCTTGTTTTGACACCCCGTCCTATATATCTCTCATCACTCTCCTGCTTTTAGGAGTTATTTGTTTTCCTTTCTGTTTTTAAATATTTATAAATAGTTAAGATGTGCTAAGTTTTCCTGTTTTATACTCATAAAACACTATTTTCAATCATTTGTTTACTTTATCTTCCACAAGCATTAAGGTGCTTTTTTAATGAACTCTTGTAAACTTGCAAATCTTATACCTGTAAAAACTCACAAGAGTGGTGCACAGGCTTTTAGGGCATCCAGAGTAATATGCTGAGAAGAGACCCATGTTAGGCAAATGTTCAGGCAACTTCATTGTCTTAGTTATAACAGCGATGGGGTTATGGGGTTTTCTGTTCAACACAGAATCTTGCATTTTGGGAACTGAGAAACTGGAGTAAGAATATGGCTACCAGACAGCGGAGAAAGCATGGACATGTGTTTATTTAATAAGGATTTACTGTCTTGGGAGAGATAGTGAAATAAAACTCGTTATCCATGAACTCAGTTGGACAGGGGAACAAGCACACTACAGCCCAGCAAAGTATTGGAACATAAGACTCTAAAAGAGATGACAAAAACAGAACATTACCCTCCAAAGGAGTAACAGAAAAGTACTATGGTGTCATATTATTTCCCAGCATGATCAGGAAAGGGTTCATAAAAGAAAAGGGAATGAGTTGGGCTTTACAATGTGGGTGAGAATTTGCTAGAAAAAAGGTGGAAAATAATGAATGCCAGGGGAGTCTTTGGAAACAAGGGACCTGGTTGGGCACAGCTGGGTAAAGGGTTAATGTAAAGGAACAATTGGAGATAAAATTAAGGATATATTATGACTTTTATGAGACAAGTAACAGAAACTCTGGTTAAATAAAAAAATTAAATGATAGGGATTATCATACCATGACAGCTTAAAATTCCAGGAATACAATTCAGTTTAGATATGACTTATAAGGACCTGAAAATATGACCAAGATCTGGTTTCTCTGTTATTGTTTCTTGACTAGATATCCCCAGGATTTGCTCCATTTCCAAGTTATAAGCTTTATATCTTTATCAAGGAGATGAGAGCTTCTCTTTGGTAAGTTCTATAGAAGAGAAATAAAACATTTTGTCCCAGAATCTCCAGCAAACATCTCCAAATGCCATCTCTGCCTATTCTTGAACCAATCACTGTAGATCAGGAGGATAGGATGTATTGAATGGCTTTTCCCAGTCAGTTTCATTTCTAGAGCTGGCATTGTGACACACCCACCTGAACTGCCAAAAATGGGAAAGAAGTGAACTTACCGAGGGAAATTTAGGGTACTGTTGGTGGAAAAAAGGGAGCATAGATGGTGAAAAGGCAACCACCAGAAGTTCTGAATAGAAAAATAACTTGGGCCAGATGTATAACGTAGGGACTAAGGAAGCTTAAATGGTTTTCAGTAGAAACATGACCTCATGCAAAGGGTAATCCAAAAGCATAACATTAAATAACCTATGACCTAAGAATTATACTGTTAGGTATTTTACCAAGTGGAACTCTTGAACATAGGCAGTGGAAGACACGTACAATGATATTCATAGTAGCACTTTATAGAAGTAAATCTGAAAACCATCTAAATGTCAAGATGAGAGTTGATGAGTAATTTGTATATTCACAAAATAATACCACAGGCAAAATGAATATATATATATATGGCAATATGTAGTGACATGGATAAATCTTAGTAATAAATTATTAAATGAAAAGTAGATTCCCAAAGAGTGTAAACATGGCAGTATTTTTATAAATTTAAAAATAAATGTTTTTAAAATATATAGCTTTTAAGAACCTATTGATTTTAAGAATGCAATAAAATTATACAAAAAGTGATGAGACAGAAAATAAAGTGAATAGGTAATATAGATGACTATGTTACATGGTTTATGAAAAAAGAATAAAACAATAATAGATGATAGAGTATGCTGAAGTGGGATGTTATTTTATATATCATGGTCATTGAAGTCGTTTCTTAGGAGGTTCCATCTAAGTAGAGAATTGATGGAAATGAAGGAGTGAGCCAAGCGGGTGGCAAAGGAGGAAATCTGTTCCGGGCAAAGGGGCAGTAAATGCAAATGCAGTAGGAAATGCAGTGGGAGTGCACTTGGTGTGTTCCAGGAATTTCAGTGAAGCCTGTATGGCTGAAGGAGTGGGTATCAGGAAGAATGGTGAGATATAAATTCAGAGCAGTAGAGGAGGTTCAGATCATGCAGGGCCGTCAGAGCCATTGTAAGGACCTGGCTGTTAACCTTCATGAGATAGGAATTAACCACCATGAGACAGGAGTCCATTGGAAGGCTTTGAGGAAAAAAGTGATATATTGTTTAGAGGATTACTCTGGCTGGTTTGTGGAGAAAAGGATGGAAACGTCAAGCAGGGAATCAGGGAGATCAGAGATCAGTTAGAAGGGTTTAAAGTCATTCCAGAGAGGGATGATGGTACCTCAGGAGATGATGATTGTTCTGGATATCTATTACTTTGGAACAAAGTACACACAACTTTAGTGGCTTGTACAACAACCATTTTATTATATGCCACATTTTTGTGGATCAAGGATATGGGCAGGGCCCCCCTCTGGGCAATTCTGCTTTATGAAGACCAAACAAGTATCATTTGGAGGTATTCAGTAGATAGCTTATTTGAAGGATCCAAGAAAGCTTCACACACCTGCCTGGTGCCTTGGAAGGGACATCAAGAAATCTGGGCTTAGTTGAGTTCCTCTCTTCTTGCATATAGTCTCAGTGCCTCTCTACATGGTCTTTCCAGTGTAGTATTCAGACTACTTACATAGCAGTTTACAACTCTAAGAGTAAGTATCCCAGGAGACCAAAACTGGTAGTTGCCAGTGTCTTAAAGCCTGGATCTAGAAAGTGACACAACATTGCTTCTGTCACTTTCTATTTGTCAAAGCAGTCACAGAGCCCACCCAAATTCCAGGGTAGGGGATTTAAACTTTACCTTTTGATAGGAGGGCTCTCAAAGAATTTGTGGCCATATATAACCTGCCATAGTACAAAAGGTACAGGCTGCGAGAAGAGGTTAAATTCTAGATAACTTTAAATGTTTAGGTTTGGCCAATGGATTAGATATGCACTTGAGAGAAAAAGATTTTTGATCTAGACAACTGGAGAAACAGAGTAGTCGTTTACTGAGACAGGGAAAACTATGGGAAGGAAAATCAGAAGTTCCATTTTGTGCATGGTAAGTTTGAGTTGCCTGTGGACATATCAAATAGGCTGTCAGATATATGATTCTGGAGTTCACTAGAAAGGTCTGGGCAGAGGCTATATGTATATAGATGGTATTTAAATTAATGGGACTGGATGAGTTTCATTTAAGGAGAGTAGGTGGAGAAGAGGAGAAATCTAACTACTGAGCCTAAGGGAAGTTCAGATACTAGCAAGTATTAGAAATGAGGAGAAACTAGCAAAGAAACCAAGAAAGAGTAGGTCATGAAGTAGAAGTACCAAGGGAAAATGTTGTCTAAGAAGCCTAGAGAAATAATTAGACGGAGTAGGGAGTAATCAAATTGGTTACACACTGCTGATTACATAAGTGAGGACTGAAACTTGAATATTGTCTTGGAGCCTAGACTCTTGATGACCCTTATAGGAGCTATTTTGTTTGAGTCATAGGAACAAAAACCTCTGTGAGTGGCTGTAAGAAAAAACATGAGAGCAAGAAGAGAAAGCTTGCATGGACAAAACCATAATACCCTTTCTAGTATGCCTCTTGTCTGCCAGAAAGAAACACCCTGTTCTCTGTCTGGCCTCTATATCTGAACAGGGGCAAATGGAGGGCCCTGGGCATTTGTATCAACTTTAGGGCAATTGCTGAAGCTAATGTCTGTGACTTTAAATCTGTGATTTCAAGAATGTCGGCTAGAGTTGTTTCTGGCCATTGAATATGTTTCTATTTGTCTCCCTCTGACTCTGTTAAATATACAGAAGGTTTCATCACTTGGAATTTAAATGCTTGTTTGGAAATGTTTTCTTACTATTATGTTAAATGGCAAGAGGAAAAAATTCCAATTTCAAACCCATGAGGAAAAAATTGAATTTGAAAGCCTCTGGGCTTCTACTTCCCGGCTGGTCATAGTTCACACCATTATCTGCTGTCTTATTAATATTTCCTGCCTTGTCTATGAAAACATTTGTGTGTGTTTGAGCTGTTGATATCCTTGTAGCAAGGCTGCAACTTTCTCTTGCACTAAACTTAGTAAAACTTGAGAAGGAGCACAGTGAGTGTGGAGGACATTGACAGGTAGGACACCCAAGTTTCAGACTTGGAACTCCCTGGAGTGAAGAACTCACTGCTACTCATTGGCTGATATCGATGACAATGATGTTAACGGTAGTAATATCACCTCTGCAACATGACAGCAAAAAAAGAGGCGCCATGCTAATTATGTTACACATACTATCGCATAGAATCCTTCCTATAAATTGAGGAAGGAATTACTCAATGCCAGGACAAATAACTCAATAGGAATTACTATTGTTGCCATTTTACAGATGAGAAATAGAGGCCTAATGAGGTTAAATAACGTGTCTAGTGTCATATATCTAATCTGTGTGGTCAACTTGGGAAAGTAGGCAGAATCCAGAGCTTGTAAGGCTTGAATGCTGTCTTCCCTTTGCTAACTTTAATTTATTTAATGAAGTAAGGATAACAACTGATATACTTATTCCTCATTGTGAGAAACAACATATATATATACACACACACACTATATATATATATATATATATATACACACACACACATATATATACACTCTTTAAAACTATAAAATACATATAATTTTGAGATAATTTCTACAATGAAGGTTGGAACATATTAGTTTAACCCTCTGATTGACCCATTTTTTAAGGTTGCTGATTTCTAGCACTTTTACCTTGGTCTTTAAGGTTCCTGGATTTCTAATTTCAATAAAATGGAGTGCCAAATTAAGTGACTTGCCTTTCAGTTTTCACACCTGAAGTCAAATGATATATATGTTCCCTTTTCTATAAAAATGTCACATGTTAATAATTAGTAAATATAAATTTTATAGCAGTATTTAAATAGTATCAACTTGTCTAGTTTCTGAAGTGATTGTTCTCAATTCATATGTATTCTATGGTTTTTAAGCTAAAAACAGTAAAGCGTAGACAAGCATATACAGGATTCAAGAGATAAAAAGTGTTACTTCATTTTCAAAACATGTTTATGTTCACGGTAAACTTAATAGACAAATAATGGGGAGAAAAATCCTCAAAACTATTTTTAATAAAATTTTAGGTTCTCTTTTATGTGTTAAGTTAGCTAAGATAATTTTCATTTAATTTACTTTTGTTCTGAAATTATTTCACCCAGAGGAGTACAAATAAGAGGACTTTAGGTCATTTACACCCTGTATCTACCAGTTTATGAATTCTGTGAAACTAATTCATACATCAAAAGGTATTGTGAAATCACACTGCAAAGCATGAGATCTAGTTTCTTTTTCAAATCATCATAAACATAGGCTTAACATTGCAAGTTCGTTCTGTTCAGTTTGAAAAATTTAGAAAGGACTGTTTGAATTTAAAGGCAGTTGTTTAGTAATCTAGAGAACAGTGTAAACATGATACAGAATTTGACTTAGGTGATCATGAAGTGTTCTACAATCAGGATTTAGTCTATCCTGAAATCTCTCCAAAGCTGTTAAAGGTCCCAGTGTTCTTTAGAGCAGGATATGACATATGATCCTCTCCATCACTGTGTGTACTCAATGGTGCTGCGGTTGTACTGGCACCACAAATATTAATGGAATACATTTACTTTTCTGGACAAATGCCTATAGTCACACAAAATTAAGAGCATTTATGTAAGAAATGAATTTGAGAGGAGTTTTTTGTTTTGTTTTACTACTTTTTCTAATTCTGAGAACTTTTTTAAAATTTATTTTTTATTGAAGTATAGTTGCATTACAATGTTGTGTTAGTTTCTGATGTACAGCGAAGTGATTCAGTCATACATATATATGTATTCTTTTTCATATTCTTTTCCATTATGTTTTATTATAAGATACTGACTATAGTTCTCTGTGCTATACTGTAGGACTTTGTTATTTATCCATTCTATGTATAATAGTTTGCCTCTGCTAATCCCAAATTCCAAATCCATTCCTCCCCCACCCCCTTACCCCTTGGCAACCACAAGTCTGTTCTTTGTGTCTGTGAGTCTGTTTCTGTTTCATAAATAATTTCCTTTGTGTTATATTTTAGTTCCACGTATAAGTGATATCATATGGCATTTGTGTTTCTCTTTCTGACTTATTTCACTTAGTATGATAATCTCTGGGTCCATCAGTGTTGCTGCAAATGGCATTATTTCATTTTTTATGGCTGAGTAATATTCCAGTGTGTGTGTGTGTGTGTGTGTGTGTGTGTGTGTGTGTGTACATACCACATCTTTATTCATTCATCTGTCTATGGACATTTAGATTGCTTCCAGATCTTGACTATTGTAAATAGTGCTGCTGTGAACATTGTGGTGCATATATAATTTCGAATGAGAGTTTTCTCCGGATATATGCCCAGGAGTGGGATTGCTGGATCATATAGCAACTCTATTTTTAGTTTTTTGAGGAACGTCCATACTGTTTTCCATAGTGACTGCATCAATTTACATTCCTACCAACAGTGTAGGAGAGTTCTCTTTTCTACACACCCTCTCCAGCATTTGTTATTTGTAGACTTTTTTTTTAATTTATTTTTTTAACATCTTTATTGGAGAATAATAGCTTTACAATGGTGTGTTAGTTTCTGCTTTATAACAAAATGAATCAGCTATACTTATACATATATCCCCATATCTCCTCCCGCTTGCCTCTCCCTCCCTCCCACCCTCCCTATCCCACCCCTCTAGGTGGTCACAAAGCAGCGAGCTGATCTCCCTGTGCTATGCGGCTGCTTCCCACTAGCTATCAGTTTTACAGTTGGTAGTGTAGACTTTTTAATGATGGCCATTCTGACCTGTGTAAGGTGGTTCCTCATTGTAGTTTTGATTTGCATTTCTCTAATAATAAGTGATGTTGAGCATCTTTTTATGTGCCTACTGGTCATCTGTATATCTTCTTTGGAGAAATGTCTATTTAGGTCTTCTGCCTATTTTTTGGTTGGGTTGTTAGTTTTTATTGAGTTGTCTGAGCTGTTTGTATATTTTGGAAATTAAGCCCTTGTCGGTCACATCATTTACAAATATTTCTTCCCAGTCCATAGGTTGTCTTTTTGTTTTGTTTATGGTTTCCTTTGCTGTGCAAAAGCTTGTAAGTTTGATTAGGCCCCATTTGTTTATTTTTGCTTTTATTTCTATTGCCTTGAGAGACTGACCTAAGAAAACATCGCTATGATTTATATCAGAGAATGTTTTGCCTATGTTCTCTTCTAGGAGTTTTATGGTGTCGTGTCTTATATTTAAGTCTTTAAGCTATTTTGAGTTTATTTTTGTGTATGGTGTGAGGGTGTGTCCTAACTTCATTGATTTTCATGCAGCTGTCTAGCTTTCCCAACACCACTTGCTGAAGAGACTGTCTTTTCCCCATTGTATTGATATATTCTTGCCTCCTTTGTTGAAGTTTAATTGATTGTAGGTGTGTGGGTTTATTTCTGAAGTCTGGGAGGGTTTTGCCTCCTGCTTTGTTCTTTTTCCTCAGGATTGCTTTGGCAATTCTGGGTCTTTTATGGTTCCATATAAATTTTAGGATTATTCTAGTTCTGTGAAAAATGTCATGGGTAATTTGATAGGGATTAAATCTGTAGATTGCTTTCGGTAGTATGGCCATTTCAACGATATTAATCCTTCCAATCTAAGAGCATAGTATATCTTTCCACTTCTTTGAATTACCTTCAACTTCCATTATCAGTATTATATAGTTCTCAGCGTGTAAGTCTTTCACCTCCTTGGTCAGATTTATTCCTAAGTATTTTGTTTTTTTTGATGACATTTTAAAAGGGATTGCTTTTTTACTTTCCCTTTCTGATATTTCATTGTTAGTGTAAAGAAATGCAACTGATTTCTGTATATTAATCTTGTATCCTCCTACCTTGCTGAATTTGTTTATCAGTTCTAGTAGTTTTGTTTGGAGTCTTTAGGGTTTTCTATATATAGTATCATGTCATCTGCATATAATGACAATTTTACCTCTTCTCTTCCAATCTGGATACCTACCTTTTACTTCTTTTTCTTGTCTGATTCCTGCAGCTAGGACTTCTAATACTTGTTGAATAGAAGTGGTGAGAGTGGGCATCCTTGTCTTGTTCCAGATTTTAGCAGGAAGGCTTTCAGTTTTTTACCATTGAGTATTATGTTGATTGTGGGTTTGTCATAAATAGATTTTATTATATTGAGATTTGGTCCGTCTATACCCACTTTGGTAAGAGTTTTTTATCATGAATGGATGTTGAATTTTATCAAATGCTTTTTCTGTATCTATTGAGATGATGTTGTGGTTTTTATCTCTTCTTTTGTTGATGTGGTGTATCATATTGATTGATTTGCACATGTTGAACCATTCTTGTGAGCCTGGGATGAATCCAGCTTGATCATGGTGTATGATCTTTTTTATGTGTTGTTGGGTTTGATTTGCTAATACTGTGTTGCAGCTAATATAATGCCCAGAATTGACTCCTCCAAGAGAAAAAGCTTAACATTTTTTATAAAAACGTCTTTTCTGATAGTAAGAAAGTGCCCACTCTTATACACTATCCTTTTCCAGTTATTATCCTAAATTGAGCTATAATTACTTAATTGTGCTGCTACTTTGTTCTTGTATCCTTGCCTGGAAAAATCGGAAAATTGTACTAAATTTTTAAATTAGTGGCTGTTTAAGCTAGGACATTGCTTTTTTCCTGCCTTTGAACTTGAACTGAACCATTGGCTTTACTTAGATCTTGAGTCTGCTGGCTTTTGGAATGGAGCCCACACTATTGGCTCTCCTGGTTCCCAGGCCTTCAGGCTGGCAATGGAACTACACTATTGGCTTTCCAGCATTTCCAGCTTGCTGGCTGCAGGTCTTGGGACTTCTTGGCTTCCATAATCACCTAAGCCAATTCCTTATAATCCCTCTCTTTATTTCTCTCTCTGTATGCATCCAATTTGTTATGTTTCTCTGACTTCATACAGACACTGTTTTTAAAAGATTTGGTTTACTTATGCCGACAGATATTTTTTTAAGCATGGGTGAATTCCAGGAAATGGTTCAAAATGGGTGAATGATGGCATATTCTTGTGAGTTTCACACTAATATGATTCACATATAACTATATGTAGCTATGTGTACAGACAGAAGCAGTGTGTGTTCCAAGGATGTGCTTTGAAATTTTAACAAAGAAATCCAAGCCAAAAGGTGTTGTATTTTCATCTCAAGTGTCCTTGTTTAAACTCCTGCAGTTTTCATATTGAGAAGTCACTAGCATATGTAATCTCAGTCAGCAAAGGTTGCAAACTGAAAAATGCCGAAGCTCGAGAAACTGTTGTGTTGAGGTCTAGAGGATGACCTTGGCCCATCCATCCTCGCCATGGATGGTGACTTGATTAGCACATTAGTTCAGTTTTGAGAAAATAAAATAGGAGCAAAGAAATAATAACACTGTTTTCTTCCAGATAACTTGTAGTTGTGTGGGTTTCTTCTATTTCGAAACACTGACCTCTGTTATTTTCGGGAAACACCATTTCATGATTACTGTTCCCTGGAACGCTCTCAAATCTTTTTACACAAGTCAGTGAAACATTAAAGATCACACAGATGTTTGCTTTGGTTAGTAATGTTTGATATGCCTTCTGCCTCTTTTAATACTGAACTTCTCATAAGGGCGGTAAAGAAGCATGCAGAAGGAGGAATGACAGGCAGAAACTGCAGAGTAAGAGGTCTCATTTGTTGAGTGATGGCCATGTCGTAGGCACCATGCCAAGAGCTTTATTACTATTGTCTCACTTAATTTTCCAGCAATTGGAGATGGAGATGCTATTGTTATGCTAATTTGTATAGATTTGGAAAACTAGGAAGTTACCCACTTACATAAATTCACACTGGCAGAAAGTGGCTAAGGTGTAATTTAAACCCAGTTCTTGTGGAGTTCAGAAACCAAACTCTTAATTGGTATACCAACTTGTGAATGAAGAAAAGAGATAGAATGAAGAGAAAGGGGAAAGAGGATAAGAAGAAAAGAAACTGAATAAAAAATATCTCATTGTAAAAGGTATATTTTTCATTATCAAATATTTGGTAAAATAACAGAAAATATGAAAAGAGTCAGCTGGACAGCCACAATCCAAGGAACCTCTTTTATATTTGCCCTCAGTTACTATGCTATACATAAATTTGCTTCATTGTGTTCCTATTGTATATGGGCTTTAGTTATTTTATTCCTCACTAAACATTATACCGTCAGTATTTTCTGAGTTACTATAAATCTTTGTGAACACTTTTATGTTGTATAATATTACAACATAAAATGAGCCATAATATAATTATGTTTCTATTTGAAAACATTTAGTTGTTCTCTGTGATGCACACTCCACATATGAACACCAGTATCCATACAGCTTCTTCCCAGTTTCGGATTAGTCTCCTACCTCTGAATAACTATTTTATATGAAACTTCTAAAATGGTTGATTCTTGACAATTTTTATTTTAGGGATGGCATGTTAACTAGCCTCTCATATATAGTATTGCTACAAATGAAAATAAATTTTGAAAACCATTAACATCTAAATCTTTTCAGTCTTACATAGTAATTTTCCTTGTGTTAAATTGTGTCATTGATTTTTAAGATAAAGCACCTCGATGTTATTTTTCCTAGAATCTTAGAATACTGATGAGATTCTTTTCTACAACTATAATACCTGTTTTTTAAAACTTCTTCCTTAGCCTTTGCAAGTAAGTATTTTATCAATACAGATTAGGAATATTCAAATGGAGATTTACTCTTTCACAGAGTAGGCACTGTGTTCATAAGCTTTTTATTTTATGCCATTTCTTATCACCTTCAGATTACTTAGGCTTCCATTATCATATTACTCAAATGTAAATCCCAAACCTGACTTGGTTCTCAAAATCATCTATGGAGTTTTGAGTCCAGAGTAATTGCCAAAGCACACTTTTTTTTTTTTTTTTTTTGCCTTGCATCTCTTCACTTCTTTAAATTTGAGACAAAGGGCTACAGTTTTCCTGGGAAAAAGATTGTTCAGTGAACTTCTGTCCTAGCAATGAAGTTCTAGTTTCTAAAATTGTGTTTCTTGTTCTAATTATACCATCAATCATAACTTGGCTTCCTAAATTTCCATGTATTCTATCAAAATTAATAAATTCTCTGGAATGTTGGAAGAGGCTTATTTTTCTAGTTTTATGGCTGCGTTTTAAATAGTAGGCATCCCTTGAACTTGAATATGTTTAATGTCAATAAATTATTTGATGGTTTAATGTCCTGGCCTTCTCTAACTGCAGATAATCACATATAATGAATATTAAGTAATTGGTTGGACAAAATGGTTCAGTGAGGAAAAAACCTGCTCAGTAAAAGCTTGAATACAAATGTGAAGCAAAGATGTAAATATAATAATTACAGGTATACTCTGACCTATTAAGTGCTTATATTTTCAATTAATACAGCAACCTTAGGGACTAGGTACAATTATCATCCCCATTTTATAGAGGGAAAACTGAATCATATAAGGAAGGGCAAATAATTCAGGAAAGAAATGGACTTATTTGACTTCAGAAGTATGCTATTTAGCAGATAAGAGTGAGATCTCCCAGTGAGCATGTTCTAGGACAAGTTTGTAGAATATTTGTAGATGTGTTTATTGGTGGGCGACTAGGCAGTGAGCCACAGGTTTCAGATGGCCGTAGGTTTAAGAAGTGGTGAGGAGGGAATTCTAAGAGTGAAAACTGAGTGAACAAAAATGTGTTTCAGAGGAGTATTTGGATGGAATCAGGGGTTTACAGTGTTGTGCATTTTCTGCCAAAAATATTCATGTTTCATCAAAAATGAAAAGAAATTAAAACAAAATAAACAATGAGAACAAAACTATGTTCTTCAAGCCCTGTTGGAGAAATATAGTTGAAAACATAGATGGGGAAATATTGTGGAGGGCTTTAAAAAACAATCTGGAGTCTTTTATTAAACAGTTAAGATATTCAGTACAGTACATTCTGAATGATTTTCATATTTCTTCCATAATGGTAATATTTGGTATGGGAATATGAAGTTCAGAATGGTTATTTCCAGATAGTCTCTCAATAAAAAAAATGCCCAAAGAGTGTGGGAGATCTAAGATTGCCTTAAATCTAATTGTAAATTGACATTCCAAAGGCTAGGCATCATGCCAAATCAATTTTCATTGTCTATTCCTGCATAACAAATCTTTCTAAAACTGGATGGCTTAAAACAGCCATCCTCATCCATTATCTCTTGCGGTTTCTATGGGTCTCAGCTGGAAGACTCACACGTTGGAGGTTGGGATTATCTATAGTCTCATTCACTCACAGAGCTGGTGCTGGGAGCCTGCTATAGTTATTGGTTGGTATGCCCACATGCGGCCTCTTCATTTAGCCCCGGATTCCTTACGACAGGGTGGCTGGGTTCCAAGAGCAAGTGTCTCTCAAGTCAGAGAGTAAGACCATCTGAGGTCATTTTCCTTTTTATTTCCTAGCCTCAGAAGTCATTGAGCACCACTTCCGCTGCAAGTTACTGATTGAGGCATTTACTAAGGTCCACCCAGGTTTAAGGAGGGGGAAACATAGACCTTACATTTCACTGGAGGATTGCCATCACATTTTAATAGAAGTGTGCAGGAAGGGATGTGTGTTCGTCTGTGTGTGTATCACCATGCTTAGAAAATACAATTTGCCATTCCATCTGAGGGTTCTAAAAATTGCCAGGGCCTGGCACACCAGGTAGGAAGCAATGAGTCACACTTGTCTCCTGAAGATATTTTATTAAGCATGACAGGGACTAGGCCAACTGACACAAGGGGAGACTTGACTTTGTTTTTCTGTAGCCTGCACATTTTGGTGAGTGTTTGTTCTGAGAAAATGGGATTTTACTTTGTGGAACATGACAGGAATCAAGTCTAAAAATAAAATAACTGTGTCAAGGATGAAATAACTCTCAAGAATGGCATTACAGTTGTCTGTAAATCTTATGAGATTTGGGCATGTTGAACTGCCAAGGCTAAAGATTAGTTGCCTGGCAGAAAGACAGCTCTGGAGGTTGGTGGATGCTTTAGGATGAAGTTATTCGTTGTTCAAATGGAAACTACCTCTTAAGTGCTGGGCACCGGAGGCTATCCACTAGTTGCCTGATATTAGGGAGGATCTCAGACTCGTTGGCACAGCAGCTGTAATCAATTTAGGCATGTAACCCAGGCATTCCAGGGATTTACTGGAAGTTTCAAAGGTTAGCCTGACTTTGGTTATTGGTCTAACTGGATGCATGAAATATCTGTTATGGACCAAGCACACTGTATGCCATGATGAAAGTACAGAAACGGAGTCCCCTCTGTCCTGTACTGTATCTACCAAAAGAAAAAGACACGCAAATAGGTCTTCACTACAGGATGGAAGTGCCCTGATAAAAAGTAAAAGAAAGGGAGGTCTGTGGGGCAGAGGGCATTTCCATCATGATCCGGGCAGAGATGGGGCTGAAACATGTCCTGCTGGAATCCAAGCCCCTGGCCTTTCCACCCCACCAGGTTGGTCTACTGTTGTCCTCAGTCTCTCAAAAGTTTGCTCTAAAATAGAACAATGATGTAGTTACCTTTTTGCCATGGAAAATGAAAGGTTCAGTTGTTGAAACAGTTTAAAAATCAATGGACTCAGGCTTCCCTGGTGGCGCAGTGGTTGAGAATCTGCCTGCTAATGCAGGGGACACGGGTTCGAGCCCTGGTCTGGGAAGATCCCACATGCCGCGGAGCGGCTGGGCCCGTGAGCCACAACTACTGAGCCTGCGCGTCTGGAGCCTGTGCCCCGCAACGGGAGGGGCCGCGATAGTGAAAGGCCCGCGCACCGCGATGAAGAGCGGTCCCCGCACCGCGACGAAGAGTGGCCCCCACTTGCCGCAACTAGAGAAAGCCCTTGCACGAACCGAAGACCCAGCACAGCCAAAAATAAATAAATAAATAAAAATAAAAAGTAGCTAAAAAAAAAAAAAAAAAAAAAAAAAAAAAAAAAATCAATGGACTCTGCAATGCTAAATAAGAACAAGACAGATAAGTGGATTTCACTTCTGTGCTTGATGCAAATATATTTTCTTATTGATAGGGGCCTAATTTTTTACTACTTAAATTTTAAGTCAATAGAATAGCAGCACACATCACTACACAACAGAATTAAGAACACTTTGCTAATTTAGGGAAATGAAGAACAGGGTGTTTCTCTTTGGTTAAAAATAAAGTTTAATTTTTGTTTGTCTTCCCGATGATCTATATATATTTCATTGAGAATTTCAGCTACAGTTCAGGTTAGTGTTTCAAGTTGTGCATAGTGTTTAAGGTACTTGTTAACACATTACCCTCAGTTCTGGGATTCCTGTCATTCTGAAGTTTACTCTCCAAGAGGAAACAAAATACAAAAATATATTTCAAATTGATTTGTACAAAATTATCTTGATTCTGAAATGTAATATGTAAAACAACTCTGTCTGGTATTAAGATATTTATCTTCCACTCTCCTTTATTTTGTTCTTTTAAAAAATATTTGGACAATCTAGTCCTTCTCTCTATGTCTAACATAGGATCCTTATGTTATTTATAATAAAACCCAGTTCTAATTATGTTATTTTCTAAAGAGAAAAGTCCTAGTAAACATCCTGGATTAGAATCTTGGCTCTACCATTTCCTAGCTAAATTATTTAGCCTCTCTGGGCTTCAGTTTTAGCCTCTGTAAAATAAGGATAATAGTAAAACCCACTTTATAGGGTTATTATAATAATAACTAAGCTTTGTATTTTAAAATAGAGTAAAAATTAAGCTCTTTAGCCTGATATTCAAGGCCTTCTACTAATTTAAAGACACTTTCTGAAATGTATCTTCTGCCTTAAAAATGTATGCTCCAATTAACCTGGAACGTGCCTAATTTTCTGAATGTTGGTATTAGCTCCAACTTTCACACGTTTGCAGATGCTACTCTCTTTAATACCTCTATCTACTTTTGCCTTATCAGAATCTATTAATATTTGATGTAACATAGCCTATTCTAAGGATAATATCCACAAATTTTCAAAATATAGGAATGTCCAGCACAATACAAACTTTATTGTCACTACACAGGCTTAGTCTGAGGCTATGGATTTAGAGCGGTGATCCTTAGACTAAATGGCCAAAAGGCAATGAGCGAAACTGGATCTGGTTCTGAATTTGCCTACCGAAAGGTACCTTAAAACTGATAATAGTTTTCCCTTATCCATATGATAATAATTATGTCCTCTTTCTCTACTCAGAAGCATTTCTGTGATTCATAGTTGATTTATTTGATTTCTTATCTAGGATCATCAGCTAGTCCTTCTGTAAACACTTTATTGAAATATGATTGACATGTACATATTTAATGTATACAACTTGATGATTTTGGAGATATGTGTATATTTGTGAAACTGTCACCACAATCAATGCCATAAACATATCCATCACCTCCAAAATTTTCCTCCTGCCCTTTTTATTTATTATTATTTTGTGTGTGATTAGAACACTTAATATCTACACTTTCAGCACATTTTTAAGAGATACCTTTACTCTCATGTTCATTTCAGCTAGTGTTTTTGTTCCATATCTAAGACATGATTTTCAGAAAACACTTGACTCTAAGAATGTTTTCCTCTCAATAGAATATAAACAAATGATAAGTCTCAATATCAAATATTCTATTACCTTAACAAGGCCTTGTTTCCCAACCTCTCCCCAGCTGTATCTTTTGAGAGCCAGCACAGGTTCTTGATTCCTCCCCTTCACATTCTTCTCTTGCCTCTAAATGCTCATGGCAGTTTGTGCCTGTGTTACTATACTCATCTGGTCTTTTTGTGTCCTGAACTTATTCGTACACTTGACTTGTCTCACTAAGAAATAGTGAGTAGCTAGAGAGGGGTTTGCCTCATCTTCCTGTTTATCACAAGTATCTTGTCAGTAGGAGTTTTTAAATAAATATTTTATTTTATACTTATTCTGTAATTATTGATAATACTTTTATGTTCATTCTATAGTGACTGATTCAGTGTTCAAGTTTTAGAAAGTTTTACTTTTTTCAGAAAACTTCAGACTTTTGAGAGGTAGCCAGTATACCTAGAATTCTTAGCAGTTAAAATTGATGCTTGAACTGTTTTGGGGAGAGTTTGAAGTCAGACACATCTGTTTTCATATCAGTATGTAGCTGCTTCTAGATCTCTGACCACCCCCAAGTTCCAGTTTATGTAATTGTAAAATGGGGAAGAATGTAATTGTAAAACGGAAAAATTGTGAAATGGTTTGGTGAAGACAGAACAAGACCTTAACTATAAATGCAAGTTCCTGGCTCATAATGAACATTCAATAAAGATTAGGTAGGGACTTCCCTGGTGGTCCAGTGGTTAAGATTTCACCTTCCAATGCAGGGGGTGAGGGTTTGATCCCTGGTCGGGGAGATAAGATCCTCCATGCCTCGAGGCCAAAAAACCAAAACATAAAACAGAAGCAATATTGTAACAAATTCAATAAAGACTTTAAAAATGGTCCACATCAAAAAAAAAATCTAAAAAAAAAATTAGGTATTATTACTATGAATAAAAATGAGTATATATATGTATGTTCATAATTATTCATCACAGTTCTGATATATAGTAGTGCGCCATGAAGAAAGCTTCTCTGATCCTCATCTGTTGTATATATTTTGTATTCTTTAGATTTAATCTAATAGTATTCCAAACTATTCTAATACCAATCTAATAATAGTATTGTATGTTTCCTTTTTATAGTAAGTCCTTGATTAGCAGAGAATATATATGTGTATCCATATATTTCTCTTCCTTCACCTGTTACATTCATTGTATTAAAAACTGTATAAATATTTTTATAAATGGATATAACCCTAGATCTGTTTTTAACAAATGGATAATATATCTCTGTTTCACAGTGTTTTCAGAACTCTCTATGCATTGTAAATTATCTACACATTATAAAGTGAAGTGTAAATTGATTTTTATTTAGTTAATTTAACAAATGCAGTAATTGGTTTTTGGGGGGTTTGGGGTAAAATCAAATAGTTTATTTGTTCATTTTTTGTTTGTTTTCTGAATTATGTGTATAATTACTTCCTTCTGTGCCATAATCACATGCATAGTCTAAGTGTCTTGGGTATATAACTAATGTTGGTTGCTTCCAACTTTCATGATTATAGAAATTGCTATATAATATTAGAGTAAGAGTAATTTTAAAATAGTAAACTCATAGAGATTAATAATGTTGCAAATAAAATTGCATAAAAAGTGTTTAAATTAATTATCTGGATTCTTTAAAAGGACAAAATAAAGTAAAAGTTTTAGAATGGTATCTTCTTCAAGAGACATGTTAAAACATCTTTGCAAGAGTAGCTTATGCTTTCATTTGATGTTTTTAAGAGAAAAATCCTAGGATTGCTGTCATAGTCTTATTTCTTATGCAGTACAACAGCTTGAATCTTTATATGGTATTCTGGACGTCTATCACTTTCGTCATCAAAATGTCTGAGAAGATAAGCTAGCATAACCATAACCATAAAACTATGTTACAGTTTTAGCATACATAATGATGAATATGTCATACTACTCTTCTATAAATTTTGGTAACAAACTTACCTCGGTTGACATCTATATGCTGCTCCCAAAACACTCTCTTTCAAACATAAATTTCAGATCAAAATACTCTACTTATTAACATGAAAAATATGCTTGTATGTCTGGGGAATGAAATGCAGAATAACTCTTGGAGCACCGTGGATGCTTAGTAAATGTTCTTGACTAAATTGACGGTTGATACGACCAAATTGTAAAATGCTATATTCAGGAACAGCCAGTTTGTTTTTGTTTTGTTTTGTTTTGACATATATTGCATCAACCAATATATTTATATGAAGTGTTGAAGTGTTTGAATCATAATAAATAATAATTTTTTTATATCGTGACTTTAGGAAGACAGGATTTTGGTAAATGATGGAACCATAATCTTTTGCAGAGGTTTATTTCAAAAGTAATTTGATGTACTACTGGTCTACACATTATGTATTCTTTTTTTTTTTCTTTGCTGCCCACTCTCTCAGTAATTCACTCTTAGGAGGACCATAATTTATTGTTTAAATGAGACAATATATCTCTACATCTTAGCTAATAATTAACTTTGGATTTTCATGATAATGGTTATTATTTTATAGGGCATGTGGATATATTTTGTTATGTTATTAATATTTTATTAATATGTTTCCCACATAATATTCCACAATCTCAATGAAAAATGCTAACTTCTAAAGATATATTACTCTGTTTTCTGGAATAGCATGAGATAATTAAAGGTAATCTCTTGAACAGTTACAAAAACCTAAGATATCTACTTTATGATTTCCTTTTAAAATTACTAACTTGAGAAATCATTTTATTCTCAAAGAGTCTCAATGTGAATTCGAGATTTCCCTTTAAGAATCTTATTCTTTCACCAATTAGTGTTTATCTTTCATATAAATACTTTAAAGAGTTCTAGGTCTCTAACATTGCTTTATCTTGACAGCAGTCCTAATTCAAAGAATTTAGCTTTGCAACTTAAGTTAACTCTTAATGTTTCCATCATTAAAAATGTATTTCCTGTCAAAATGTAGTATTTTTAAGTACTTTTTTTAAGTGGAAATACTCATAGTAAGGTCAAAGATTGGCAGCTATTGTGAAAATTTAAGAGATTTCTCACCAATGTTAAGGATGGCTTTGTTCTCAAGTGTCAGCAATTACTTGGCTTTGCTGAACTGGCCATTGAAATATAGAAAAGTCTAGTGACTTGTACTTTTATCTGTCTATCTGTCTATTTACCTGTCACACAATAGACATAACAGATATCTCACTTTTTGATCTCTTGTCTTTTTTTTTAATCCATTGGCCACTGTGACTGTTTAAAGCTATAGTCTTGATCTATGCTCAAGAGATGAGAGAAGAAACCTGCTGAAGCCTTTAGGAAAGTTTCTTCTCTCTTCCTACATATGGTTCCTGAACTTTATCTGGACACTGTAGTACAAGAGTGTGAGCTCTGTATACCTGCCTGAGGGTAAAGTTAAAGCACTTGAAGTGAAGATGCATGATTTTCATTAAACTAGAGCCTGATTATGCTGAAAAGCCTAGATATTTAGCCAAATTTGATTTAAAATTTTATAAAAGTTTTATAAATAAAATATCACAAATACCATTTATATCCCCTGGATAAACCTTCTTAATCCCACTTTCCTTTTTCTTGTTCTCTGTACCTAGATATAAATGAAATCCTGAATTTGGCATTTATTATTATAATGTAAATATTTTCTATATTTTCTCCATATGTACAAATTTATACATAATATGCATAATTTTTTGAATTCTGTCTGATTTGCATCATATGCACTTATTGTGCAAATAATTTTTCATATAATGTTTGTTTCTTGAAACTTCTGGTTTTAGTTTATATATTTTACTGATGGAAATTATTCCATTATAGAATATAAAGGGCATACCATTATAAAGATATACCACAGTTTATTTATACTCACCCATTGATTAGCAGTTATAGTTTTTCAAGTTTTGTTATTAAGGATATGAAAATGTATTTAATTAATATTTTAATCACTATTTCCTTGATTACAAATATTCATTTGCCATTTGGGTTTTCTCATTTATTAAAATTTCTGTTTACATAATTTACATTTTTTTACTGGATTATTCATCTCTTTGGTATTGATTTATAGAAGATTTTTTTTACTATATTTGAGTACTAGTACTTTATAGGATACATGTTTTGAAAATATCTATTTCTATTCTTTTGGTTGTCTGGAACATTGTTTATAGTATCTCTTGTAATTTTTAGTCAAACTTATCACCATTTTACTTTACACTTTGTGCTTTTCGAGTCTTGTGTAAGAAATCCATTTATATTTCAAGGTCATAATTTTACTTTATTTTTCTAAAATTGCTGAAGTTTTGCCTTTCATGTTTGAGAAATCAACATAGATAAATAGATAGATTAGATATAGATATAGATATAGTAAGGCTCAAAGCAATGCATATCTTATCAAATTATTCTCCTCTTCTAAGTGAAATCTGAATTACTCAAAATTTTAAAAAAATGTTTTATTTGGAATTAGATACAGGTAACAGATGTGTATATACTACATTACTCATATGATTAAAATACAGAGTAGTACAAATATTCATTTTTATTATCTGAAAATCTTTACTCCATTTTCTTTCCTGTTTCCCTGGGCTATTTCTAGAATAATGGTTCAAACTGGAGGAAGCTTCCACAGTTTCAATTCTGTTACTGTGGTCTCAGAGTTACATTTTTGCACTGTACTTAGCTCTCAGGCCCCACGAAGAGCTAGTCACTTTGATATTGAGGCCTGTCCTCTGCTTTGCCCAAATTCCATAAATAAGGATGTTTAGCCTCAGATAATACTTCTGCAGTCTAATCCCAGATGTGCATGGCATGTATCACAAGCCCATTTTAGTACCTTGAACGGCTATGCTGCAAAGATAGGTGGAAAAGCAGTTCCTTCCCATTTAATGTATAGATTTGTAGGGGATTAGATTTCCTCCATTGCTGTCCATCTGTTTGCTAGTGCCAGTTGAATAAACTCCCTTGTGCTACAAAGGTCACTGGTTCGAAATTAAAGTGCCTTGAAATATTCTGTTTCAAAGCTGTACTCTCCCTTTATTTAAACACTGAATGTTTGATGTGGCAACATGAGTCTTTAGTTTTGTGGTGATGTTAACTACAGTTTATACATACCTTAAAGTGAACAAAAAAGTTTCAATACATGCATATTATTTGATTTGATTCTTTTAAAAAATATGCTATTTTGTGTTGTAAAATGCTTATAGTAAATGCAATTCTTCTATTGCATTATTCAGTGAAATATGCATGTACCATTACTTCCACACAATCTTAAATTCTTTTTAGTATGAGTATGAATGCATGTATTTTTTTAATTGAACACTGAGGTGGCATGATCATATTTTGAACCTGAAAGCTCACATTTTCATTTTATCGAAGTGATAGATTAGTTAAAAGATCCCTCTGTACTGTTTTCTGAAACTAAATTCTTATTGAAGAAAAACATATAAGCATTGTGTATACTTTGTGAAGATTATGGGAAAGGCATCCAGTTAGCATGTCAGCAGAGATTGAAGGGCATATAATGCTGTTATTTACCCATGAGTTTACACATGGGGCATGGATATAATACATCTTGCCCATGTCTAAATACAGTGAAGGAAATGAGTAATTAAGCATGAATTTTAAAACAAAGATCATATTTTGTTGTTTAATTGCTGCTTTTCTGAATAATCATAAAATGCACAATTAAAGTTAGTATTGGTATTTTCTAAATGAGAAATATTACATCATATGGTTGGATTTTATCATTGTCTTTTTGGTAGCACTTAAGCTGGAATTGGTTTAAACTTGAAAGTTTATAAATTAATTTTTTTTCTATTTTCTTCTTTCTGTTAAATCTTAGAATATCAGTCTTAAATTGTCTTACGAAAATTCATGCTTTTTTTTCCCAATTATTCTGTAAGCATACTGCTAAACTTCATGATTTAAATCCCCCAAAGATATTTCCAAATTATTTACATGAAAGCTGTTTAGACCATGCATTTTACCTTCCATTTAGGACAAAATAAACAAACATAATCCAAAATTTGAATATTTTATTCAATTCATATGATTGCTTTATATATGATCTATTATTTAATTAAATTCAGCTTTTAAAATATATTTATATTGTAGGCTTTTCTGTGCAATTCCATTAGGTTCTTTGTGCAATTCCAACAGCGTAGTGATATGCTGTACTTGATAAATAGTTTTTCTTTTAGGCAGTAATACATCATTTAGGTGATGGCTATTAAAAATGAGACTGAACCCTGCATTTTAAGTCTTTATATCCAGACAAATGATTCATTTAAGAAATCTGGACTGAGAGTCAATAGCCCTCTGCCACTTAGCCTCAGAGGTGAGATTTAATTAAGTTTGTTCAGCAGATAAACAAATCTCCTTTGATTGTTAGATTCTGGTGCTAGGAAGATGAGTAAGAGTTTATCACTTCCCTGGAGGAACTTTTAGTGCAGCCAGTTGCATACTGATTAGAATTTGAATGGAGCTTTCCTTAGCAAAGTACTCTCACACAGGGATTCAATTGATGGATATTTGTAGATAGTGGATTATGGGTGTATGTTTGATTCCTAGATAAATCTGATGGTTTCATACAGAGACATCTTTTTCTTCTATGACCAGACTGTGACCCTGTACATGTGACACATTATACAAATGTATGATGTTGATCATAAGGGAGACAAGATAATGTGACCAGCTCAGTGTAAAACCCATAATGATTTGTGAAAAACTTATTCAACATACAGTTCTTATACTGTGGGCATTTTTGCATCTTTCTGGAAGGATAAGCAAATACTCCAGGCAGACTTATCAAAACAGATTGTGGATATTGATTAATTCTGCGAAGGCCAAAAATGTAAATGCACATTTGTCAAGAATTCAGGTTTGGTACTGTTTACTCTAACAAATTCATATCATCTTCTGTTATTTCCCAATAGCTGGATCCAAGTATAAAGTTTAGACATTTTCCTTTTAGAATGGGTAATGATACTCTGGATAATTGAAATACAACTTGATGATTTACTCCAATATTTACCAGATAATTTTCAAACCTTTTCCATTTTGCTCTTAGCCTAGTCTGAGACTGTATCTGAAATACATGAGGGGAATGAAGGAAGGACTTGTTCAGTTTGTATTTGGCAGAAGAGTTTTGTTGCTGAATAAGGCCACAAGTTATGGCTGGAATGGTTTGGTAATAGTTTTTTCCAGTGTGCAAAGCCAGACAGTCTCTGCCAAACAGCAAAACGGAATCTATACTGTCAAAATGGGAAAAGTGGTAGCAATTATGAAGCTGGGGAATTCTGGCAGCACACTTAGAATTTGGCACTTGTACTTCGCTGTGAGGAAGAGCGTATGGGCACCAACTATTGCAGCTTGGTCTGCTGCTGTATTGCCTGGAGAATATTTGACCCAGATTAATGACAAAGCTTAGGTGCTTGGTTCAGAATTCTTCTTCTTTTTTTTTAAAATTTTTATTGGAGTAAAGTTGATTTGCAATGATGTATTAGTTTCAGGTGTACAGCAAAGTGAATCAGTTATACATATACATATATCCACTCTTTTTTTAGATTCTTTTCCCATATAGGCCACTACAGAGTATTGAGTAGAGTTCCCTGTGCTATACAGCAGGTTTTTAGTAGTTATCTATTTTATATATAGTAGTGTGTATACGTCAATCCCAATCTCCCAATTTATCCCTCCCTCCCCTTATCCCCTGGTAGCCATAAGTTTGTTTTCAACATCCGTGACTCTACTGTTTTGTAAATAAGTTCATTTTTACCCCTTTTTTTTTCTTCATTCAAAGTGTTCTGAGAACCTCTATCAATAAAGATTTTGACATGCATTGTTGCTGCAATGCTCTTCCAATTTAATAATGGAAATGACAGCAAACACTTATTATGTGCTTTAAAAAGTCTTAAATCCTTTTCAGGTGTTAGCTTATTTAATTTTCACATTGACCCTATATATCAAGTTGGTCCATGAACAACATGGGGTTGAACTGTGTGGATCCACTTATATGCAGATTTTTTTTCAATAAAAATGTACTACAGTACTACATGACCTGTGGTTGATTGAATCCACAGATTCAGAACTGAGCAAACAGAGTGAAGACTGTAAAGTTATATGGATTTTTGACTACAAGGGGATGGATGCCCGGAACCTCCCAGTTGTTCAAGGATCAACTGTACTTTTTTTACCTCCCTTTCAGGGATGAGAAAAAAGAGAAAGTAGGGGAGTTAAGTACCTTGCCTGGGACCACCATACTTCTACCACCATTCTCCAGTGTCCTGGTGTGAAGAATGAAACAGTAGTGTTTAACGGAAAAATCTCTATTCCTTTCTGTAGGTCCTTAAGGCTCTTTTTTTTTTTAGTGTTTCTTTGGGGTAAACATTTTGAGACGAGGAGGGGAGAACAGAGATGCATAATTTCCATCAGAAGTGTTAATATAGAGAGGCTAATTTTTATCACTTCTTTGCTTTTCCTCTGCAGCATTATAACTTTATGGATCTGATTTTTGACAACATCATTAGGAGTATTCATGTAGATTTAATGTGAAATGTGGTTGGAACATTTGATTGTTCTCCTTATTTTTGACTGTTAACTTTGTTAAGTGTTTGAACCGTAAAAATTTTCAATATTAAGTAACAAAAAGTGCTTGCATACTATTCATTAGGTTTTTTAAATTAGTGTTTTGCTTCCAAACTTTATAATTCATTATTAACCAAAATGTTTCCTATAATCTGTGTGTATGTAATAAAAATGTGGGTAGGGATTCTGGGTGTTTTTTTTCCCCAGCAACTAGAAGTGCTCCTGGCATATAATTGGTACTCAGTGAGTATTTCATGAATTGGCATTCATTATGAATGGATGAATGATGATGTTAAACGCCTTGAGCTTATTCATATGTATAATTTTGCTTTTTCTCTACTACATTATCAAGGTTCTTACTGATGAAGAAAATCAGTAATAGCACAGGAAGCAGGAGGGAGCTGAGAAATGTGTGCCCTCATCTCAGCATTCCTAGTACTGACCAAGCATAGGGCTCTATAAGTAGTGAGAGAATGAGTGAATGATTGTGCCAACTGAATGACTGAAACTCCTGTCCTTTTAATTATACCTAGTTTGAACATGTCTCAAGTACAGCAGCTGCAGTGTTTGGGGAACACATTACCAAAGGCTTAAGGCAGGAATGAGGGACTGCACACTTGGAGACTGAGTGTGACTCATGGACATGGGCTCAGTACTTAGACCTCACAGGCCCGGGGCTCTGTACTCACTGCTCTCTACTTAGAGTCCTGACAATGTCACTGCCAAGAGATCACTTTGCCTCTGCTAAAACCAACTCTGTGACTCAGATTTAGTGTAGTCTTTGGTTCCCATGACCTACTGTAGTTTCTCTGCAGTTGGTTCAGCCCACTGACACCTCATCCAACAAGCCTAGGTTTCCTGAGACAAGGCATCCCTTCACATATTTGAGGATAGCTCTCTCATTTCCAGAGCCTACTGTATACCACCACACTACTGGGGGGTATTTGTATCAGTTTTTGTGACATGGTTGACTGCCCCTTCTCTTCCTGATTACTGTTCCCAGAGGTGGTCCTTATTTGTCTGTGTTAATGATACACTGGGCAGCAATACTAAAGCAGTATTTATTAATGAATAAGTGTTAATCTCAGGAAAATTCCCACTGACTTGCTCTAGTATTCTGTACTCAGGAAGAATAGATGCTCAGGGACCGTTCTTGAAGACTTGATTGATTGACTTATCTATCCTGAAATTCTTATGTTTTCATTCACGTTATGTAGTCCTTCACGTGCATTTCCTCCATATACATGCTTTACATGTTAACTCCTCCTCTCTTCCATTCATGTGTACATCTCCATCAGTACAGCCTATTCCTTCATACTGACTAATGCCCCACCCCCCCTTCATCATATCCTGCACCTGTTCAGTTCAGTGTGTTTTAGAAAGTCTAAAGTAAATATACTATTTTTAAAAGTTCTCTAATTTTTTTAACAGAAGCTCCATAACCTACTCCCACCTCCCCACATGATGAAACAGGGAAACAGTGCTGCAGGCAGACAGTGACAACAGGACACCAGGAAATGCCCGAGAAGGTCAGCTCTACTTTGACATGATGTTTACAGGAATTTAGACAACACGTAATTGCATTTCTAAGACACATGCAAGTCCATTATATAATTTGGTATTTGGAATATACACAAAAGTTACAATTGATAATTAGATCTCTTTGAATATTAAAATTATTAAATAATGACCATAAATAAGATGATTAACAATCACATACTAGTTATCACCATATAAATTGTCATATTTCAGTCTGTGTTGTATGTTTAAATTCCATAAAGGGAAATACGTATAATAATATCATGAAATTCAGCAATGTTTTCTTTGTTTGTAAGGCTTTAAAAATATTCTAAGGAACATTTATGGTGTTTTTAAATTGCAAAATTTAACTTCCAAGGTGTCAGAATTAACGAGTTTGTGTTAAAATATCCATGTTTTCTATGAACAAAACTAGTTTACATTTTGATAAGTTATATTTATTAACTATAGGAAAGTAATGTTTCACCACTAAAAAAACAACAAAATTATATAAATGATATGATTATTAAGAATCAAATATTGAGTTAATGCTCATTTTTTTCTGAAAAGTTGATTTGTGGTACATAAGACTCATTCATAATTTAGGGATAGTCTTGCCTACGCCATAAGAAGGACCATTACTTTTAACAGATGTGTATTCCTAAAGTAAAAACATGTAAAATCAAGGCATTCTTTTGTTGCAGTTTTCTGTTTTCCCACCATAAAAGGCTGCCAATAAAGGTTTCACTGGTCTCAGTGTTTTTCTATGTATGAAAGAGTATGGGTTTATTGCTCATTAACCCCCTGATGCTTCTGAAGCAATAATTTAATTTCATTGATTCTATCTATATAGGATAGATTTATTTCCATATTTCTATTTATCATTTGTATTAATATGAAACTAAATTTTTCCACATCTAGATAAATCTGAGAGATGCTGTGATCAGTCAACTATTTAATTCGAAGAGTGAATTTATTCTATCTAAAACCAAAAATAAAAGGTGTCTAGACACTGTCAAATATTGGGGATATATTGACATGTTTACAATCACTGTTTTTCTTTAAACAGTTACATGCTTTTCTCATTCATTTGGGAATACTCTATTTGAAGTGAATTCCTCTGAGTAGTATTGATTTTGTACTTGAGAGCTTATTAAATAAACTTGCTATATTAGTGTACAGTGAATTCAATAATGTACTTAGTAAACTATTTTCATTTGTGGAATTGTAGTAATCATACTGTTTTTAACAGTTAGGAGCTGTGCCGTGAATTAAGTCTTTATTTTTACATGCCCTAATTGGAAAATAAGAGGAAATGTTATTTGGAATTAAGCTACACTTGTCTTCTTAATCAAATTCTACTTTAGACGTAAGTAAATTAGAAAGTATAAAGCATTATGTAAATGTAAAAATATACTGAAAGTAAAGTAAGGATAAGTTGTTGACTAAATCAGGATAAAGAGATTAAAAAAAGCTGTCTATGTCTATATTGATAGGTCTGATCCATGGAGAAATACTTATAATTTCTTTTTCATTTTCCTTTCCTTCTTTATAAGTAATATGAATTCACCATTTAGCTATATGACTTATCTAAGATCAGATTATATGGTGAAAATAATGTAAGACCAGAAATGAAGATTTCTCAAATTCAAATTCTATCTCTAATATTAATTTGCTCGTTAATATTTTGCAAGTCATTTATTTAATCTGAGTTCCCAAGACCTTCAGCTGACTAAATGGACCATAGAATTAAGGATTTAGTTTCATGTATTCTGTTGACATGAGTTGTGCAGAAAAAACAGAGCACTGTAGGCTCAGCATTTTTTCATTGAAATAAAATCTCGATTATCTACATCCAAACATTATCTGTCTCTTTCCAGTGAAGCATTTGCAGCCTTTATACTTCTGGTGTACTTGTCAAACTGTGATAGAACCTCTCAAATTCATAATGTTTCTAGAAAAAATATTCAGTTCTAATATTTAACTTCTTCAGCAGAGTTTAGTTGATTAAAAATGGTTAATTCACTGTTGAAGTAATTACAAAGTTGACAGTTGACTAGTAAAAATAGTAGTATAAGATTTGCAGTGTCTTTCCATAATAATTGTAGGTGCTTCAGATTTTAAAATATAAGAATTTTTGCTACGTTGAGCAAAAGAGAAAATCCAACATTTAATGTTGCTGTTGAGTTTAACCACACTCGTAGTTCCTGAGAATTAAAAAAAAAAAAATCATAGGTCAATTGAATAACAGTTGTCACTCAAAATAACTTGTTATTATGCTAGCATACTAATGAAAATTACATATCCAAATAAAAGGGAGGCAGGATAATTTGGGGGACTGGTGAATCTCAGCAATAGGAAAATTTCTCCTAAGGGTCTAATTTAAAATATAATAAAGCGGTCTTTTTATATCTTTATCATTTTTGTCAAACTAAAAAAAGAAAAATTTGAACTAATCTAGATTATTTAATTAATTCATTCATTCAGCACTTATTGCACATGCATTTTGTACTGGGCACCATGCTAGAAATAAGAGATGTGAAGTTTAATAGGACACAGTTCTGCCCTTGATATGTTCAGAATGTAGCAGAAAAATTAGAAAAATAAACAAGATAAGACAAGTGAGTTGGAGGTAAATCAGAGAGAGCATACAAAGTAATAAACTGAGTTTATGAAATAAGGATGAATAGTGACAGTAGAAAGAAGCTAAACTTAATGTGGCTCAAAAACTGAAATAAATATTAACAGTCATTGGAATTTCTGTAGAAGGAATGCACAGTGAATTGGCAAGCCATGGCAAAGTCTACTGATTTAGTTAGCGAAATGAAAAGAATAGGAGAAATACCGATAAGAACTTTTGCAAGATTGTGCAAATCCAGAAGAAAACACGGAATGAAATTTATCTTAAATTTATTTGTCCCAAAAATGACCTTGAATGTGATAACCGTGAAGAATTACGGAGCACAGTGACAGCAAGGCCAGCGGGTGCGATGGTGAAACAGGAAGGTCAGATTCATGGTTCTGTTGCAGTTCTCCCCCAGATAAGTGCAGTGATTGATAACCTGTGGGGAAGTGTGAGATGGAGTTGCTTGATTTCGTTGTTAAATCAAAACACTGTGGAAATTGTTCTAGGGAAGTATTGTTGACATCCAACCTTAACCGACAAACAAGTAGTCCTATGATGTAGTTCAGTGAACTTGCTACAATGGCAATGCTGTAGGTGGAAACTGCCGGAGAGCACTTTTTGGTTATAGTTGTTAGAATGTTATCTGTGAAGGTTCTGTTCATGCAACAGGTGAATTTACATTTCCCCTCTACCTCACTGACTACCTCTCCTTAGTGTTTTTTGCTGAATCCTTCTTGCTTCCTCAGCATCTAAAAGTAGCCCAGATATTTAGTCTGAGTACTTGTGCATACACCCATGCTCACTTGGTCTCTCTCTCTGTCTCCCTCCCACCCTCCCTTCCTTGTCCTCTCCCACCGCCGACTCCCATGCTGATTTCATCTAGTCCCATAGCTTTAAACACCAAGTATATGTGAGTGACTCCCAAGTTTTTATCTCCTGCCCTAAACTTTTCCCTGAACCCACTCAGCATCTTCATTGGATGTTTAATTGCCATTTCAGATATCGAAAACAAAACTTATGAATCAATACTCAGACCCAGAAATTTCTTGTTTAGTTTCTTCTATGTCATTACTTCCTCCATCATCTAACCAGTTGCCTGGGCCAAAACTCTTGGCATCGTTTTTGCTTCCTCCCTTTCATTCACCCCTCACGTCCAGTCTTTCAGAAAGTTTTGTCAAATATGCCTCCAAAATACATTTTAAAATCTTCTTTTCATCATCTCCACTGTGCCCATCTAAGCTATCCTCATCTTTTATTTTTTAAATTAATTTTTATTGGAATAGAGTTGATTTACAGTGTTGTGTTAGTTTCTGCTGTACAGTGCAGTGAATCACTTATACTATACATATATCTGCTCTTTTTTAGATTCTGTTCCCATATAGGCCATTACAGAGTATGGAGTAGAGTTCCCTGTGCTATACAGTAGGTCCTTATTAGTTATCTATTTTATATATAGTAATGTGTATATATCAATCCCAATCTCCTAATTTACCCCTCCTCCCCTCCCCCTTGGTAACCATAAGTTTGTTTTCTACATCCGTGACTCTATTTCTGTTTTGTAAATAAGTTCATTTGTACCATTTTTTTAGATTCCACATATAAGCGATATCATATGATATTTGTCTTTCTCTGTCTGACTTAACTTCACTCAGTATGACAATCTCTAGGTCCATCCATGTTGCTGCAAATGGTATTATTTTGTTTTTTTTTATGGCTGAGTAATATTCCATTGTGTATATCTACATCTTGTTTATCCATTCATCCATCGATGGATATTTAGGTTAATTAGACTGCCTTTACACAAATTTCTAACCAGATTCTGCTTCTTCCCTTGCCCTCCTGTAATCCGTTTTCCTCAGAGCAGCAAAAGTCAGATTTTTGAAATGTGAAAGGTTCAGTGTCATCTCACATGGAAAACTTTAGCTGCTCCTCATTGCTACTAGAGCTGCTTCAGTCTCTTTACCTTGTGATCCATCCACTGTAATCTCTTCTAACCCCAGAACTCATCTCCTACTGGTCTCCAGTGCCCCTGCCTGGCACTCTCCCATGCAAGCTATCCTTTGGGTTCCTTGGGCTTCCCAAACTCATTTCTTCTTCTGGGCCTTTGCAGTTAGCATGCACATAGCTGGCTCTTTCTCTTCTTTTTAGTGTCAGTTCCTGTGTTACCTTTTTCAGAAGTACTTTTGCTGACCACCCAGTCTGGGCTCTGGCTGTCCCTGTGTGTGCTTCTAAATCCCTCTCATGCACTTAACCCTCCTGACACACCACTATCTTTCATAGTGCTGTCTGTAGTTTTCTTCACAGCACTCACCACTCTGTGATATCTTGTTATGTATTTGCTTCCGTATTTGTTGACTGTTCCTGCCTGTCAAATGTAACTTCCTTAAGGGCAGTGGCCTCATCTGCCCTTTTCATTACTGGGTCCTCAACATCTAGAAAAGTCATGGCACAATAAGTATTGATATGTAGTGAAAGAAAAAAAATTTCTCTCTGCAGATCCATTTGTTCTTCTTTTTACATCCTCAGATGCTTTAAAGAGGTTACCAAGAAATAAAAAAGCTACAGCGAGCTGAAGAAATGTCTTACTCATTACTTTGATACTGTCTTCTGAGAACAAAGCATGAAAAATGTGCATTTCTTAGAAGTTGGCATTCCATATTTTAGCAACTTTTTGCAGTCTTTAAATCTAGTGCCTTTTTCATGATTTCCTTTTTACCATTTAAAAGGCCGTATATCAAAATAGAATTTGATTTATAGAAACTTAATGTTAACACTTTGAAAAGTATGCAGTAGGGAGAAAACAAACAAACAAAAAACATGTACTGTTCACTCACAAACACAACACATTTTATATCTTGGAATTAGGTATTAATGTATGAATGATCCTTACAAAGAAAAATGAAAGGTAACATAAAATAGTGCTTTGACTGCAGAGACATTTTATTATTTTCAACTATTTACAGAATATATCACCATTTGTAAATATACTGTCACTGCAGTTGTTTTAGGATAGGGAAGAAGGAAAAAAGTCCTACTCATCAGACTCCTTACTAAAGAGAAGAAGAGACATACAAATGTGGAAAGGTTTTATAATAACAAAAGTATCAAGAGTCAACATAAACACTTTGTGATGAATAAACCATACCTGCTGTTTCCTAGATTTTCCTTGGTAGTTTTATGTAATGTTTATTTCCTAGTTTATTCCTAGTAATAAGGATTCTACACGTGTAAGTGAAATGGTTGCCTGGGACACAGTGGAAGGCAGTTAAGTGTGTAATTGTTGGAATATGAATTCTGAGTTTGGAATGCCTGAATTTGAAGCCCAGCTTCACCCCTTAATAAATGTGTGCTCTGGCATGTTACTAAGTTCTTCTTTTGTAAAATGAGAATTAATGAATAAATACTCATCTTTTGGAATTGTTTTGAGCATTAGGTGAGATGAAACATGTAGAATACAATGTCTGCAGTGTGATAAGCCCCTAATAATGTTAATGAATGTTACTCTATTATCATCTTTACACTTACTCATGCTATCATATATTATTGTCATCTTTCTCATGACTCAGACCTCAAAGACTGTATTGGAATAAGGTTTCATCAGAAGAATAAGAAATAATTACATTAATAGGTTATGGATTGCTTAGATGTCTAGAGCACTTTTTACCTATTTTCCAGTATAGGTAAAATGGTGTTATATAGGGGAAAAGTAGACTCCATTATTTTAATAGTTTGAGTGCTGCATTAAACAAATTTAGTCAGGTTTATATACATCAGAACTTTTCAAAGCCTTTAAAATATTAATGTAGAGCTGTATTTCACTTATATGAAGTTTTTATCTTTTATAAGTATGTACCTAATGTTTGAATAATTAAAAAGTTGAAAATATTGATATGGACTAAGATCTTCCAAGAACAATATAAATTGCACAAGATTTTTAAAAAATTGAAAGTGTTTTCCAGAGGGTCTATTACTCTATCAATTCACAGATAGAGTGATTGATTACAGAGTATGTTCATATGGTTAGCTTAGGGATCCTTTCAGGCATTTAAAGAACCTCATGTATGAACTTGAAAAGCTTGACTTTCTAGTATTACATTTACATAAAATGGGCAAGGGAGTTTAAGATGAAACTGAAAGTGAGATATAATTTATACCTTCCTTGTTTTACACATCTTTGAAAGAAGTGTTTCCCTGTGACTTAAAGTAAATCAAATAATATGATTAAAGGAAATGGGTCTGTGTGTAGAACAAAACTGATTGTGCTTCTAGGTGTCTTTTCTGGGAATCTGTCCACTTTAGTCAGATGTTCTGTCTTCTACTAAGAGAGGTAACAAAGCATAGTGGCATGAACTAAACGCTGGAGCTAGGTTGCCTGGTTTGAAGCTCAGCTTTGTACTTTCTAGCTGTGTGACCTTGGTCAAATTACTCAACCTCTCTGTGCCTTGTTATCTCAACTGAAATTGAGGATAATTAATAGATTATTTCATAGGGTTGTTATGAAGATTAAATTCATTACTATTTTTAAATAATTCAGAACTCTTCCTGGTCCATAATATGCACTATATATTGTTAAATAATTAAATTAAGCTATAGAAGCCATTTCATTGCTTTTCTATTTATTTTTTATTCCTTTTCTTCTCATGTGTCTATCATGTGTCACATTCAAGAGAATGTGATAGCAGGAAGAATGGTTTTTCTATGGTAAAAATCTAATTCTGCTACTTTGAATCCAGTGATGTTCTCTATCTAGAAGCAAGAGGTTATTAGAGACTATTCCTCAGTCAATGACTATGTGGTAATGGCCAGACAGTAAAAAAGGTATTTTGCTACCCTCCATATAAAAACTCATGGTGTTTGTGCTTGATAATTAAACTATATGAAGCAAGAATAAGACTTGTATCTCTTAGTTGGAAAATAGATTCAGAAATCTTCTAAATAGTTTATTTTAATAGCATTACTAATCTCTTAAAAAATTATTTAATGATGATTTGGTGCATAGTTAACATCTAGTAAGCACTTTGCTAAGTGTGTTTTGCATCATCTTACCCTCATTTTAAACTTATAAAGGAGCCATTGTCATTATCCCCATTCTACAGTGAAGGAAACCAAGGAAGTTAATGAATGACTTGCCTTACTTAGAATGTACAATTTCGAATTGGTTTACAAACCCAAGGAACCCAACTCCAGAACTCCAGAATCTGTGCTCTGAAACACTTTACAATTCTGTTCTCTCTTCACGTGGAAACTTCAGAACGACGGAGCACCTGGAAAGTCTAAATTTAAGGTTTGTGTATATGAGTACCAATTTCCCCAAGGCTGAGTAAGCACTACATACTGAACTATGATGTCCACTGCAGCATTACTCATAATAGCCAAAAACTGGAAACAATTCAAATGTTCATCAACCGATTATTAGATCAAACATAAACTATTCATGTCATAGAATATTATTCAGCAATAAAAAGTAACCAACTACTGATACATACTACAACAAGCATGAACCTCAAAAACAGTATGCTAAATAAAAGAAGGCAGATAGAAAAGACCACATAGTGTATGATTTTATTTATATGAAATGTCCATAAAAAGCAAATTGACAAACTAACACAACACTGTAAATCAACTATACTCCAATAAAAATTAATTGAAAAAAAAAAAAAAAGCAACTTGACAGAGCTGGAAAGTAGAGTGTTGGGGTCCTGTGACTAAGGGTTATAATAGGGGTTGACTGCAAAGGAGCATGAGAGGTCTTTTTGGGGTGATGGAAATGTTAAAGCTGGATTACGGCGATGATTGTATAAATCTGTAAATTTACTAAAAATCATTTACTAAGAAAAGAATTCTACACTTAAATGGGTGAACTATTCCTTAATAAAGCTGTTAATAAGAGACAAACAAACTGGATCATGGCCCAGGGATTTAGTGTCTTGGACCGTAGTTTAGTGATGAAGGTAAAGCAGACTGAAAATCAAGTTCAAAAGTTTATAATCCATTGTAATTTTTACATTTATCTGCTCTCCCTCCATAATTTAATGAATAAAAGATAGAAAGTCATTTTTTACCTTTAGCATAAAAATAAATTGGCAATAAAATAGGAAGTGTTTAGAATTCTGTACAGACATAATTTCCCTTTGATGTGATAAACCGAGTGGCTGACTTTGGAAATAAATAAGGTTTCTATACTTCATTTAAAGCTTGTCTCTTCAAATGAAAATGTTTAAATGCAATTTTCATCATGGTATTAGATTCATGCATAGAAGAATATCAGCACAGGTAGAGGAAACCTGCTACCTGCATCCTGGATAGGTAATTAATATACTGCTTTATAGTCAACAGCCCAATTTCATTATATTCTATCCTTAGATTTTTACTTATTTCTGCTTTATGAGGAATACAAGTCATTCACTTATTATTTCCCCCATTTTGCAAATAAGGCAACAGAGACATAAAGGGATTAAGCCCAAGTCAGGTAACTTTTATGTGTCTGATATGGGCCTAGTACTCAGTTTTCCTGAACATATGATCCATATGTGATTCTAATACTCTGCACTCCTTGTTTGAAATAGATATTGAATAAGTGCTGATTGATGAATTTTTTAGATCCATAGTAGATATCATAGCTGGGTTCCTAAGCAGTTTCCTTACTATCATCTTGTAAGATTCTCTTAACATCATGTAGTAAGTTGGGACTGCAAGTAATAACAGGTTTAAAATATGACTTGTAACTAATACATTATAATAGTCTTTGATGTGCATTATCAGGCATCTTATAATGAGCAGATGGAGGAAGTATGATCACCCATCACGATACCCATTTAAAAATAATGTTCCTGAGAGCATCATTTTTCATTCCCAGACTTCAAGCTTTGTGGAAAAATTAGGGAAGTGTTAAAGATTATTTAACTGCTGTGCTGGCTTGTCATACATCGAAACAAAAGAAGAGAGACCCTGCTGCTTTTACAAAACGTAGAATTGGGCTCTGATGTACCTCCAAGTTATTCCTCCCCAGGAATATTCTGACTGGAACATTTCCTGTTGCTTAAAAGCCTTAGATCTCAGTCCATTTCTTATGGACTCAACAACTTATTGTTAAACACAGATTTGTCAGAAGCTCACAAATCCATTCTCTTCCTTTTTAGTCCCTCTCTTAAAAGAAAGAAAAAAAACTGTGAGTGGTTTTTGTTGTTATTTGAAACAATATCTCTTGATCTATTCTTAGTACAATTATATTTCTTAATTATATCACCTTTCTGTTGTCCTGATTCTGCTGGGTATATGTCCTCTTTTAACAGCAATGTGACTTATAATCATTTCTTCAGTTGTTCTGTTATCTTCTTGTGAGTTTATGTTCCTTACACATGAAGATGGATTGTTCCCTGGAAGGCTGAACATCAAGCCTGGATGATTTGTTTTTTATTTGCAGTCCTCCTGTTTTCACTTCATGTTTTTTCGCCTTCAGAAACTGATGTGCTGACACCAAGGGAACAAAGATGGGTATCTTTTTCAGAAAACAGTATGCATGGGAACCATGTAAACATTTCTCTGGTTACCTTTATTTTGCTTTTAAGACGGTTGTTTTTTAGATATAAGTGAGACTGAGTGTGGTGGACTTAATGTAAAGCACATGTATTGGCAAGTTTGCAGACACTTGTTAAGACTCTCTGCACATACGTTGAATAATGGATTCTGTTTCTGTTATGTGTTTTTGGCAAAGCCCAGCACTTGTGCCTTTTAAAGTCTAGGAAACATGTAAGTTTATTGGAACTCTTTACCCGCCTAAGGCTGTAAAGGGGAAAGGACTTAAAATACAGGCAAAAGAGATTGTTTTTCTCTAGAATAAAACAGATTTTTATCCTTTCTTGTGTGAAATGGTATCTGTGTCTTTCCAACCAACAGTAAGCATCTTAAAGGCAGGGACGTCTGATTTTCATTGTTGAATTCCTTCAACTTGTTTGAAATACACACTATTTTTCTTGCTCTTTAGAGACTGCATTTACTTTTTAACATGCATTCTTGATTTCTGCAAGTACGCATTTCTAAAATGCAAATTTAACATACCTAGAAGTGTTTCTATAAGCTTCTTGACCAACAAAAGGTCAAGAATGTTTAATTCTGCTCACTACTTTATGGTTCAATATTTTACATTCATCTTGGTTTATATGCCCTAAAGAGGTCATTAGTATAGTTATTCTGTTATACTGGCAATGCTTACTTAGATTTTCTGATGCTTCCCAATATCTTTGCTTGCCATTTCTTCTCAGTCCTTTCTGGGTCAGTATCCATAGTCCTAAAACATGTCCTTTAGTTGTTTAGTTAAGAACAACTAGTAGAAGACGCTGATTATTTTCATTTTGAAAAATATTTGTTTTTTCCTTCATGTTAGATCATTTACTGGGCATAGGATTCTAGGAAAATAGTTATTTCCACTCAGTCTTTTAATAATATTAATCCATTATCTTCTGGTTTCTACTGTTGCAGTTGAAAAGTCTGAAATCAGCTGTCAGCATAACTTAGCATAACTTCTTAGCAGTTAATCTATTTTTTCTCTCTGTTTGCTTTCAAGATCTTCTATGTTCCTTGGTCACTGGCCATTTCATTATGATGACCGCAGACTTGCATTTTATTTTCAAATCACACTCACATCTCATTTTTCCCTTCTATCAGAGGATTCATGTTTTTCATCAATTCTGGAAAATTCTCAGCCATTCTTTCTTTAAATATTAACTTATTCTCATTTTCCTTATTTTCATTCTTCCTGTCTCCTTCCCTCCCTCCCTCTCTGTCTCAGAACTTTTATAAAATGTTCCTTCTTGTTCTGTCATCTACATCTCTTAACTTTTTAATATTTTAACAATCTTTACATTTCTCTGTTTTATTTCCTCATGTATTTTTTCTCGTTTTCCTCATTAACTGTTTAATTTGATGTTTAATTTGCCTGTAAGCTTATTTACATTTGTATACAGTATCTTATTCTATGTTTATTTTTTATGCTTTTAGTCACTTTAGACGTGCTTATTTCACAGTTTATCTTTTGTTATTATATTAAGTGCTTGCATTTCTAATCCTGCTGTCTGTTCTCTGTGTAACTCTCAGTTATAGTGGTTTGTTTCCTTATACATTTTGTCATATTTGATTATAAGTTCATCTAAATCTTTAAAACCTCCTAAGATCTTCTGGCCTCTATTTTTTCCAGATGCTTCTGTGCTATGACTAGCTCACTGCTAGATAGGTGTTTATAATTCCCTGGCTTGGGACAGTCATTTTGTGCAGATTCTATAAATTTGAATCCCAAACCCAGGTAAAGTTTTTTAAAAAGTTATCAAAGAAAACCACTTTGTTTCCCATCACCAGTGGTTTGGAAAAATGTCCTTGTCTTCTAGTTTCAGTAGGTATGTTTGTTTTTTCTTGCCTGCCCCTTCACAGAGATACACCTCTTGTAGCATCCTGCTTTGATGCAGGTGTCACTACCCCATTATCTGTGGTCCGTGAGAGTGCCAAGCCCCAAACCCCTTGGTAATGCAGACAGTCACCTTGCACAAGGTTTGTTTCTGTACCAGCTCATTGGCTTACATTTCTGTTTCTGGCACCTGGCTGGTTCCTTTTCTTTTTGAGCAAGTCTAAATATGTGTTTTAGAGAAGTTTCAGGTTTTCTTTTATTTTTTTAAATTTAATTTTATTTTTTTATACAGCAGGTCCTTATTAGTCATCCATTTTATACATATTAGTGTATACATGTCAATCCCAATCTCCCAATTCATCCCACCACCACCCCTGCCCCCCACCACCTTCCCCCCTTGGTGTCCATACGTTTGTTCTCTACATCTGAGTCTCTATTTCTGCCTTGCAAACTGGTTCATCTGTACCATTTTTCTAGATTCCACATTCATGCGTTAATATGTGATATTTGTTTTTCTTTTTCTGACTTACTTCACTCTGTATGACAGTCTCTAGGTCCATCCACATCTCCACAAATGACCCAATTTTGTTCCTTTTTATGGCTGAGTAATATTCCATTATATATATGTACCACATGAAAAGTTTCAGGTTTTCTAATCCATCTAGTCTGGTATATTGTGAGAAAGAGAAGTCTCCCATATCCCTCAGTTGTTTAACTATGTTTTCAGTAATGTTAAGTGTTCACCCACAAATAAACAGCTTTTTAATGTTGGGACTTGACTCATCATAAAGGAGCAAATGATAATAGAATAAGGGATGGTGAAGATTTATTTAAAATATAAACTTTCAGAGGGAATTTACTGGACTCCAAATAGACACAACCTCATCTTTATATATCACCACAGTAAAATAAGAGCTGATATTTTAAAATGGATGATTCTGGGGCAAATTTAAGAGCCCTAATTTTATATGTACATACATAATAGAAGTCTGGAATACTCCTTTTCTACAGAGCATGAAAAGAAATAGATTGAAAGGAAAGTAATTTACCATTTGAGTATTGCTTTTTTCTGGCTTTTTTTTTTTCTTATTAGGTGAATCTATTTCCTCTGTCTTTATGTCATCCTATATTTTTTACTGCTTTCAACTCTCTCCCACACAGTTTTTAAAAAGATCTCTCTCAAAAGGAACCCTGATTTAGCAGTTTTGTTGTTGGTTTGCTTTGAAATGCATGTAAAGTAACACATAAAGGCAAAAAACAAAAAATCAAAAAAAACTGAGATTCCGTAATATGTCATCCTCTTTGTCATCAATATTATGTCATCCTCTTTGTTAGAAATTTTAGCCTGATTCATTAATTCTTCTTGAACTCCTCCTCCGATGTTGGCAGGCATCACAGTAACCCTTTTTAAAATATAGGAATGGCATCACAGACAGGTTATTTTACCAAAGTCATTCATAAAGTTATTAGCAATGTGATATTTTCAAACATACGTGTATGCAAAAGCTGTCTAAACAATGTATTTGACCCAATATTTTGTAGGAAAATTCATGACACATAGAGGTTAGAAGAATTTCAATAATGGTAATCAATAAGTAATAACACTGTGAACCAGGCACTGTTCCAAGACTTCCCATTTATTTACTCATTTAATTCTAACAAGTCCATGAAATTCTCTTAAGATGCCATTTAAAGGCAAGGCTGGCTGAGAGGTTAAGCTCCTTCTCAAAGTTATGTACCTAGGAGGTAGTGAAGCTGGGATTAGCAACCAGGTCATCTGCAGTCTGACTCCACAATCTAGCTGTGAACTACTACTCTGAACTGTCTCTTGCTTCCCATACACACACACACACACACACACACACACACACACACACACACATGCAACCTAGTATACACACACACCAACAGACACACACATTCTAATACACACATCCCAACACATAAACCCCAAAATATACTGAGCCTATGGTGTAATAGTTATCTTAGAAATATCTCTACCTCTATCTGTCTATCTTTCTATCTCTCTATCTGATTAGGAAGAAATGGGGCAACTCTCTTGCTATTCAGTTTATAATAAAGACCCCCATATAATGGACTATTTGGTCAGTGGCAAATGCTTCAATCCTAATGGAAGATGTTGTTTCAGAGGAGCTGAGGCACGTGTTTCATAGCAATGAAGCCAAGATCTTATCAATGCAGTTAAATTCAAGGAGCTCTGAAATCATTATACCTCTTACTTTGTTATTATTGGAAAATAACAGATTTTATTTCAAACTTCAGTATCTAGTGAGTTAATTCAGCATTTGTGCCTTCCACTAACTCAGAACAAGCAAACAAATGACATTTACCATGAGTAAGTAACTTATTTTTTTGTGCTTAGCCATTTTATACATAATGATTACCTATTAACCAATGTAAGATAATTAATTATGATTTTGGAATCAATTAATTTATTTTTATTATTTTAATATTACTTAAATTTTTTGGTTACTATAGTTATAGTACTTTGTTTCAATCATAACATTGTTAGGAAAGAAACAAACCTTAATTATAATCAGTTTTATATTAAGAAGATTATAAAAATGGAAATAAACTTCTAATGAATAGGAAGAACATTTTGCTTCCTATTATAACGTATCGATGTATATAATATTCTATTTTCTTCTGTAGGTTAACTGACTAGACTAAGATGAGTGAAAAATTATATAGAAAAGCTTTCATATGCTCAAAATCCAAAGCCCCGAAATGATGGTAGCATTTCTTACCTTAAAATATTCTCATTATCATTTTAAATCAATGTGACTGAATTAAACCTGTGACCTGTAGATACTCCAAGGATGTTTACATCGATGACATTAATGTATCTGATTCCATATGGAAAGAAAAACATGAGACAGGCACACGTAAAGGTTTCCTGAAGGTAGTCCTTCTAATGCTGTGTAGTGACTTTGTAATTCACCATCAGTGCAATAGCAGTTTTGAAGGCAGTATGACCTTAGGAAAGATTGCATTTTATTTATGCACTAATCATTTATATGTGGATAGAGAACAGGAATTACATCTAGAATGACAGCATGTACCTAGGAATGGAGTGCTAGGTGAGGCCAAAGGTAGAACATGAATTGTCCTACTGTTTTCTTCACAGGATAACTTTTGGCCAACTCTCATCTTTATTAAAAAGTAGACAACGGGTATTGTCAAATGACCTCACTAATCTCAAAAAAAGCAAACAAGACAAAACAGAACAAAACACGACTCATCTCCTCTGCTCCTCTGCCTGAATCTTTCACCAATAAAACCACTACTAGGCTTTAACCCTTTAGGTGGAGCTAGCTTACTGGATAAGCACTTTTCACTTTGCCGTTCTGGGAATTGGCTATCTATGAATTTGCTCTCAGTGATTTGGCTGACTTCCTGCAGAGCCTAGAGGCAACAAGTAAGAGAAATAGCCATTGCCTAAAATTTTAAAAAAGAGGCCATTGTAAGGCCAATGCCTTGGCAACCGGAGGAACAGGGTAGGGGTGGAGGTAGGAAGGGAGCAAGATGGTAGCAAGAAACAAGCAAACAAAGACAGTCAGTGAGAGCGAGGAGCTAAACAAAACTTTCCTCTAGTTTAAAATTATGCTGAGGCTGAGCAGAATATGACCTGTCTTCTCTGTATGCAAAAAAAAAAAAAAAAAAAAATCTTCTAAATTCATTCATTCAGCAAATGTTTATTGAGAACTGTGTGCCAGGTAGTGTGTAATGGCCAGAGACTCAACCATTAAAAAGTTACAGTACCTGGTCTGGTGGAGCTAACAGATTAATGGCTGAGGCAAACAGAACAAATAACTATAATGCAGTTAGATAAGCAGCGACAGAAATATGTAAGTACTATGTAGCGCTTAAAAACTGTATGGGAAAGGGAAGGAAATGTTTTTTCTCCTCCTTTAAGTTCTCCAGCTTTTCTATGGTTGGAAGAGGAGCACCCCACTTCCAGGTGGCATTGTCACAGTGTCACACCGTCCTGCATGATGTGAGGAACGACCCTCATGCAGTGTTTCTGCACGAGAGCACTATGCATACCTCTAGAGTGGAAAACAACATCCTTCCATCTGCCTCTGGCCATGTAGGAACACTTTAAGCTTACTTCTGTTTTAGTTGACTTTTTCATCCCTTCAGATGCAAACAGCAAGTATAAGAAGGTGTCACTGTTCTCTCTGGAAAACATGCCAGGGACAGATCATCCATATGCAGCTTCACTCTCCGTCACGGAGCTGAGGAGAGCATTAACGTGAACCCACAGGGTAGTTTTCAATCCTGACCTCAGGGCTGACATCCTTTTGCATGTTGGTCATATTTATAGGGTTGTGCCCAGAACCTCAAAGCCAGGATGTGAAATACTGAGTCCATATGGTTCTCCACGCTTCCTGCCCCTGGCCACCTCAATCCTTCCCTCTTAGGTAAGCCTCATATTGTCTACCCATTTCCCCAGACAGAAGTGCTGCTGCCTTCCCTAACTTTCCTTTCCTCCTCACCCTCCATATGTCATAGTTCAGCAAGTCTTGTCTGTGCTACCTCCCAAGCTTCTCTACTATTTATCCCTTCCTTTGTTCTTTTGTCCCTTCAGGCTGTCGCCATTTCTCACCTGGACACTTGGGACAGCACCTTCACTAATCAGTCTTAGTCCTGTCAGCCACCAACGGGTCCTCTTGATCTTTTCACCTGCAAATCTGAACCTGTCATTTCCCCGTTAAAAATTCCTCAACAGCTGCCTATTTCCCATAACAGTGACTTTCATACCTGATTTTAATGGGCACTTTCAAATGATATTTTCCTCTTTCAAATGATATTTTGTGTAATCTCAATTACCTACAGTTGATTAGATGTGAGGTTCAATGTATGGGACGGGAACGTAAGACAGCAGTGACCACAGAGAGGTTCTTCCCTTCATGCGTTGCTGGGTGACATAAGGCACCGCGGTGTATCTCCAGTGCGGAACAGAGTGCAGCTTGAAAACCATTATTATTGAAAAAATTATAAGCTCCCTTGGGTTATCCATAAACCCTTAATTATCCAACTGTCTTAGCTCATTTCCTGCAGTCTGCATCGTCACACGTCCTGCTGCAACCACATTGAACTGTTGCTACTTCACTATTATGCTGAGTTCTATCATGCCTCTCACTTTGAGCGCTGGTCCGTCTGTCCAGAATGTGACCCTCTGACAAGAGCCCCAAGCAACTGGGTACTCATCATCTGATGCTCAGTGAGCATCACCTGTGCCTTGTCATGCTCCCACCTCTCATCTCTAGACACACTAAAAGTTTCCTTTTCTATATATATGTTCCCACTACATTTTACCTTCACCTCTATAGCATATCACTTTGTGACTTTTGTCTTCACATCCGTTTTTCTAAGATACTTGAGGTCAGTAACTAGGTCTTCATTTTTGATTTTTCAGTACCTAGCATAAGACTAGAGTGGCCTATAGTGGATCACTAATAAATATTTGAAACCTGAATGAACAAGTAACTTATTTTTTGAATTATTATAATTAGAGTTAAATTAATTTCAAGGAGAAATGTAATGTTAAATATTTGATATAGTGATATGTTCCTTCATTTTTAAAATAGAGTAAGAATTCAAATGTAAGTTTGTTGATAAGAAAATGATTGAAAGCAAGAAGAGACATTTAGGTAAGAAAACAAAACAAGAAAAAAAACTTAAATTGACATATATTGGATATGAAACTTTCTCCTTCAGCTTCTTTAGTTTATTACCTGTAAGTTTAAGGCATTTGAAAAGAGCCTGCCCAGTCTCCAGCCCATTTAAACTTTCTCTTCTCTACGCGATTGTACTGTGAGCACGGATAGTCAAAACCACCACCTCTGATTGTGTTATGTTCAAGTTACATTCAGGTAACTGTTTAGACTTAGTAATGCTGGAAAATGGAATCATGGTTGAAAAAAAAAAAAAAAAAAAAGATTCACTCACTCTTTTGATTTGGTCAAAGTATTACAAATCTTTAGTAAATTGTGAAGTATACGGTAGTGATTTCTCTTTTTTTTTTACCTTAAAATTATTAAAGTGTATTTTAAATATCTATACTAAGAACCTGATGAATGTTACAGAATATGTCCCCAAAGTGTAAAATGGACCAATGAACCTTCAATGTAAGCTCAGCAGGTGATCTCTTTTCCAGGTAAGGCTTCAGTAAATCTGGATGAAGTAGGGGTGGGGGTGGCTTTGGGGCTAAAGCATCTCAGCTGAGGCCGTAGAACTCAGAGACCTGGGTTCCAGACCTGTACGTTCTCTTACTATCTGTGTGTGTTAACTATTCTCTAATCTCCAATTTCCACTTTTGGGAAATAGGGATGGTAATAACTGTCTCATAATGAATATTCATTGAGATAATGTATATAAAGTGCTTGGCTTAATTCTGGGCACAGGGAAAGCATTTAATAAATGCTGGCTATTATTTTTATTTGACTCCAGTGTATGGAATATCGGTCCTCTGAAGAGCTCTGATTTATTAGCAGGGCTACTGTGGAAAAGAGGCAAAAGGCAATGTTCAAATATTCTAAGAAGAAGCAGCTTGGGAAATGTCAAACGCTGTTATTATAACAAATGATGTTTAATTTTGTTCATGTTCTTAATAAAAGAGCCTGATGGGAGTTAAAGATGTATAAGGCAGATAGATAATGCAGATTAACACGCCCAGGGAGTGCAAGCAGGGCTTTCCAGAATATGTGACAGCCAGCCTTTGCATTTACACCTGAGTCAACAGAAAAACTGAATCACGTTTATATTTTCATTTAATGTTGTCACTTGGGTCAAATATTTCATAAACTTTTGAGCTGAGGACCAGGCCTACCTCATTTTTTATGATGCATAGTCATATTCTTCACTTGATCTGCCATTTGAAAAGTCATTCCTGTTCCTTTTTTTGAGTAATGGATGATGCCTATCTATTTCTCAGATAGAACATTGCCATTAAGGATATTTCATATAGTAAAATAATGTTACTGTTTGTGTACGTCTCTTGGTTTATACTTTGAGTTTATAAACCTTATGGTAATTTAAATTCCTTGAAATGAGACCTTTGATGGAAAGCCTTCTTCCCTGACTTTCATTTATCATAAAAAGATTCATCTCAACAATCTATTCATCTAAAGCCAGCTGTTGACTAAAATCAAATATGTATCCCCATGGCTGTCTTCTTACTAAGGTGCCTTACCAACATTTGTATGTCTTGTCATATCTGGAGAGTGTTCAATATTTTCAACTTCTCTAACACTTAGACCTTTTCTATTTTCTTTAAAAATTGCAGATAACCTGGCTGTGTTTATGGCCTGTTATGGAAACAAGACATGAATCCTTTATTTAGTGAAGGAAAGATGAACAAAATTGAGTACTTTTTCTCTTTGTCTTTTTTATAGCATCATAAGTGTTCAACCCATGTGTTATAGCATCATAGGAAACACATTCTAATTGAGCTGACACTTTAAAGCTCGTACTGTGTAGTGCTTAACAACCTGGACACACACACACACACACACACAAACACACAGAAATGAGACACTATAAATGAAAAATATTTCAGTTGAAATCCAACTTTAATTTTCCCAGGTACTATTTTTGACCAGCTATTATGAGCAAAAGTTACACCAGATACTAAAATAATGGAGATGAAAAAGACATAGCCTCCATCCTGAGCATGTTTACAGTCTAGTAATGTAATATACCACTATTTGCTGCAAATTACTGGCTTAACCAGAAAGGGGAATTTGAAAGTCACTTAATAACAGGTTCTGGGATAGGTATGTCTGTGGGTACCCCAGGATTGGTTCATTCAGCAGCCCAGTGATATCATCAAGAGGCAAGCTTCCTTTATTGAGCCATTGTGTCATCCCTGGTTTTGGTATCATGCTCACTCTGATGACTAATTATCTGCAGTACTTCCAGGCATTGCATCTTGAATATCAATGACCAGAAGAAGAAAAAACATACCATGTAATCTTGCGGTTATCTTTGTTAAGACAGAGGACATTTTTTCCTGGAAGCAACCCAGCAGTCTCCCCTTTTATGTCTTATTGTCCACTGTGGGGACCATGATTGGTTTAGACTGATTATCGAAGAGGAATAGATGTTTCAGGAGTTGCTCACAATCCCCCAAAGAGGAGGATAAGTTCAGATTGCAAATAAGTGTAATACAGACCAGAGTGTGATAAATATAGAACGATTATTAAAATATTATTGAAATAAAAGAACGATGCGGGGTTTAGAGACAGGAGGAAAAAATGACCACGATATCTTTGTGGTTGTGAAGGATAAAGAGTCAGAAAAGTTTCAGTCATGTTGTTTATAGATTTTTAGAAAATATTACCTCTAACTTTTCCATCTTGGCACCTCTCACAATTGCAGCCATTTATTTTTAAATTATTTTTAAATTTTCTTTTGTTACCTCCATACTGGAACTTCATAAGGTTAGGAAAAATGGCCATCTTATTCATCAGTGTGTGTCTCTTTGCTAAACGAATCAAAGAATGAATGCATAGCCTCGGAGAATTTGTAGAATTTTTTGCTTGCAAGAGGGGGACGATCCAGGTAAAAGAGACATCATTAGCAAATAAGTCAAGAAAGCTCAGGCAACTGCCTGAAACTTTTGTATGAACCTCAAAATGAAGTTAAGATTAAGGAAAGAATTAGAATAAGGCCCTGACAGAAAAAGCATAGGATGAGAAGTTTTAAGAAGGAAATATTGACTACATGGACAAGTTTTGCCCCTAGGTATTCAACTGCTGTCCCATATGTGTCATGGCATCAATCGTATATTTGTAGGATGCAAAAGAGCTTTGTCATGTCTTCCAATCTTCAAGTAGATGACAGTTAAAAGATTCCAGATATATGAAAATCTACTTAGTTTTCAAAGAGATTTTTTTAAAAAGAATTCATAAAAAGAGTCACTTTATATTTGGGTGATAAATATCAGTCTCTGCCAAGAAATTTTTCTGTGTATAATTACACTTTGATATAATTAATCACTTACCAAAATGTAAGCTCATTTATTTTTGGTGTGTGGCTTGATAGACTGCATTTGACTGATTCCTTTGACTACTAGGCCTTAACTTATTGACATCCATCGTAATGTCACCCTTCAGGTTATTTCTTTAATAATTCAAGTCTCTAAAAGAGTTATCCATAGATAACTGTATAATCTGTAATTGCTTTTGGCTGACTTCTGAACCCTCTTTAAAAACTTATAATTCTTTTTAATTCTATACAGCCTAGAAGATGTTGCAGGCCTTTGTAAAAGTATCTGAGTGTCATGCTTCATCTTAATATCATTTCCTAAAGTACTTTACAAACAACTGGTATATACAGGTACTATGAGGAAATTACCAGGTTACATAATTTTGTTTGTTTGTAGAGGAGAAGTATTGAGATCCTGACTTAGGTACTACCAGAGAAAAGAAACAGCAATAAATGCATATTTAGTCACATTACAGAGGTAGAACTGAGAGGTCTCATTACACTATTAGATATAGCACTTTGGAGAGGAATGGGTTAACAATTTACTGAAATTGGATAATGAAGAAAAAATATGAGAGGTTTTTAGGAACACTGCTAAATGTATATATGTATACATATATATATTCAGTATAAATATGCAAGCAGAATTTAGAAAAGGTTAATCTACTTTGCACTCATTAGATATTTTTGAACCATAGCTTCTATTTTCACAATGGTGATACGTTGCCAAACCTAGGTGTGCACTATAAAAAAATAGGTGATATTTACTGAGCATCTGTGGCAACTTCATGTTTACTATCTCACAGTAGTCATCACAAAAACTCTATAACATAGGGTATCGCCACATTTTTTGTCTTTTTGTTTTTTAGGAAACAAGGATTCAAGCCTTAGATTAAATATGCTACCAGTGTAGTAGGTAGTAAAATGGATTAAACCCATTTCTGTCTACCATCAGTAAGCTCTCCTACCTTTCTTTACATTAACAATTTGTTAAACTCACATAGAAGCTCTCTCCCTGAGAAATGATTTTTGGGAATGGCATTGCTTTTCTACTTTTCTCTCAAAAGAATAAAAATATCTATTATTTTAAAATGAATCAGTGTGATGTGCAAAGCTGAAAGTTTACCCAAAACAAATATCTCTAAAGAGAATCAACACTAAGAAATTTGAGGAAGGGGGTTGCAGATCGAGTCAGCAAGGGGGAGGGTTAAATATGGGTTTGGTTGATGGTGTGCTGATAAATGTTGAACCACTAGTTCTCTGAGATGGGGAGGCAAAACCCTGGTTTATAACATTTGCTTCTTTTCTTATTTTCATGGTGTAAATGTTCCCACCATGACTTATATGACTTATTTCAAACTAGTAACCTGATGTCACTGAATGTGGAATTGGGAAGAGATGCAGAGTAGCACACCATATGTAGAATTTCTACTACACACAATAGATGTAAATGACCTCAAGGATATAAATAATAGTACAGTTAGGATTGAAGAGTTTTGAATATTTATTACCGTTGTTTTTAATATGATTAATTGTAATTTTACATAATTTAATTTTTAATAATGTCTGTGTTTAACAATAGGCTCACAAATTCCAAAAAAATTAACAAATGGTTCTTGCAAGCCAGTATGAACTGGCTCCAGCACACCCCTGGATTAGGAGAAGATCTAATTTAAGTCATGTAGAAAATAAACTTGGGAACATTTTAGCTCTAGCTCAATATAGTTTTCTCCTATTTTTTGAAGTTCAGTATGAATATCAGTTTTAAGGTGATTGAACTTTAATGGCATAAGTTTTTCTAAGAAGGTTTCAATGTATTGCTTGCTGATTTAGATTGATCATTCAGATTTATGGTGTATGACAGTCAGGGCAGCCCACATAATTCAAAGCTAGCATGGAGATCAAGAGTCGTTTTGCCTCAGGGATGGATGAAGACAGCAGAATCTTTTTTGAAGATCGCTGCCACTTCTGTTATTACTGAGTGTACAGGAGATATGAGTTATCCAGTGTCTTACTTTTACTTCAGTTCAAAAAGGAGCATGAAAACTGGGTTTAAACATAAAATGAAAAGATGTAACTTCAGCCACTGGCCATTTGGAAAGTAAATTACCGAATGCCATTTAAGACTTGAGGGTATATTATATAATTTACAGTATAATATATAGAAAATATGGTATGTTGTTTTCTGGGTTGTTAGGGTAATAGAATATTTTACACACTAAACTAGAGAAAGAGTTAACACTACGTATTCTTCGGGCATATGTCCCACTGGACTTATAAATTTTGTCTTCTTATGAGATAAAATGATAGCAACAACTTATTTGTTAATTATGTTCTCAATAAGGTATTCCTTATTACATTAAATAATGTAATCTATCATAATCTTCTATGAATAAATTCCCTCAGCATTCTTCTGTGTTTGTAATAGCAACTCTTAATAGTATGTGGTATGTATTTTTGGAAATTTTCTTTAGAAACTCTGTAACTAGGTCTACACATGCAAAAAGAATTAAAAAATTTTTTTTAAATTATCCAAAATTTGACTAACCCAGATCTTCAGATGACTTTTATATGAATTATATGACTACTTTCTAGTTCTTTCACGTGGCTTTGTGTAAATGCAATCTAAGACTATTTCTATAGATGCACACTGATCTAAAGACCAAGTTAATTAACTATTTTGACAATCAATTTAGATGATTCTGTGAGAAAAACACATTTACAATGGTGTCTGTGTTTTCTGGACTTATATTCTACATAGATATCATACATTGGATCTGTGGTAAATGTCCTTGTCATGTAGGTTTCTATGTAGTACAGCAGTTAAGATGCTATGCTCTGGAGTTATATAAGCTTGTTATTTTCTCGTATATATTACTTTCTTTGTAATATGAAAAGGGAGAAAAAAAGAGTAACTTTACAGTGGGGAAACCTGACAAACACTATCTGAAGCCAAGTGATTCAGATGAACGTCAACAGTGATAAGTCATATTGATAGTAAATACCCTCTATATGACGTGATGACAATGGCACTTTACCTCTGCAGTCTTCTTTCCGAAAACACATTTCCTCAGTCTAACCATGAGAAAAACACCAGATAAATCCCAATTGAGTAACATTCCACAAAATACTTGACCAATAATCCTTAAAACTGTCAAGGTCATGAAAAACAAGAAAAGTCTGAGTAACTATAACAACCAAGAAAGCCTAAAGGGACATCATGACTGTATGTGATGTGGTGTCTTAGATGGGACCCTGGAACAGAAAAAGGACATTAGGGAAAGACTGGGGAAATTTCAGTAAATATAAGCTTTAGTTAAGAACAGTGTATCAATATTGATTTGTTAATTGTGACAAATGTACCATATTAATGTAAGATTCTGATAATAGGGAAAATCAGGCTGAAACTCTCTGTACTATTTTCACAAAAATACAGTAAATCTGAAAACATTCCTTATAAAAAAAGGTTTATTTAAAATAAAACTATATATCCAACAATGTAGAAATATCTTATCACATAATATTCAGCCAAAGAAACTAGGTACAAGAGTGCATATGGAATATGATCCCATTTTTTATAAAGTTCAAGGATAGGTAAAACTAATCCATGCTACTAGATGTCAGGAAAGTGGTTTCCCTCTGGAGAAGGCAGTGACTATAAGGGGCACAAATGATCTTTTGGGGTGCTGGTAATATTCAGATTCTTGGTCTCTGTTAGTCACAAGGCTATGTTCACTTTGAAAAAACTCATTGAGCTGTACTAGGATTTTTATATTTGTCTGTATATGTTACACTTACACAATTAAAAAAAGCAATGGGATTATTTGGTTTTGCTCAATGGCATTTAGATTACATAGATTATAAAGGTTTTACATCACTAAATTAAACACCAAAATGCATTTTATGGGAAATGATTTAAAAGAAAATAAAAAGTAAGGAACAATACTGTATTAACTCATAAATATAACACATAAATGTTACGTTGTGAAATTCCAGCTTAACTCTAGGATGGATTATGTATTCCTCCTGTACTCTCCTACAGACCTCTACAAAACGTTTTATTGTTATACTTAATGTCAATCATATTGTAATTATGATTTTGTATGTCAATCTTCTTCATAAATAAGATCATGAAGAGCAGAAACATATCTTACTCATCTTTCTCTCCAGTGCCTAACATTATGTTCTGACAAGTAGTATGTGGTCAGTGATTATGATTGGCTTACATGAGATAAAGAATGACTATATGCATAGTTCAATGAGTACTTAGTATAAGTTACTGTTTTGAGATGTGTTCACATAGTGTTTTTGATAATTCTCTCTCCTCAAGCTTTCTTCTCTCTTTCTGATAATTTCTAAGAGTTGATTATAGAATGTCCCAGGTTGACCCTACAATGTTTTTATCTTTTCTTTCCTATTTTCCATTTCAGTCATTTTATCCTACTTTCTGGGACTTTACCTTCTTATCTTTTTACTGGAGTTTTAAATGTGGTAATAAAATGTTTAATATATGAGAGCCCTTTCTTATTTTTCATTACATATTTTCATAGAATATACTGCATCCACTAAAAAGGAATATTGTTCTCTCTTCTGTAAAGATATTCATAATGATATTTGAGGTTTACTTTTTATCTCCATAGTATTTCTTCTAAATTCTTTCTGCCTGTTTCTCCCCTCCTAGACCAGTGAGAGTGGGCAATAGGTTGAGAAGATTTTCTTTAGCTCTAAGATTTTTCTGAACTTTTCGTAGGCAACTATTACCTGTCAAACATGTTATGTACTGTGGGTCCAGGGGAGAGACTATTTTTGTCTTCTGATGAGTACCTTGTCTAGCTTCCCGTGCAAAGGAGCAGAGGCTGAGTAGAGGTAGGAGTAGAACATTTCAGAAACAGGGACCAACTTATACTAATATATAGAAATAAGGAACGAGATGGGAAGTGGTAGTTAGATATAGTTGCAATGTAGAGTGCAATTGTAGGAGTGATGAAAGATGAAGTTAGAAAGGTAGGTAGAGATCAGGTCACAGAGGATATTTTGTATTCTTTCTGATCAGACTTAACTCTGAGAAGCTAATTCTCAATCTAACTGGGGTTTGAATGAGTGGGGAATCAACTTTTCTCCCATATAAGGTAGGTAGTCCTGTGCATCTTCAGTGCTCATCTCCTACTTTGTGGTCCAGGATGGCCGCTTCAATCACTGTGTCAACATTTCAAGCAGCAGAAAGGAGGAAAGGGCAGCGGATCAAAAACTCCTCCCTTAAAGATATTTTCTGGAAGTTGAACGCGCCACTTATCTTCCATTGGCTAGCTGTCCACTGTGTGTCACACCTACTAGTCATACAAGAATCTGGGAAATGTAGACTTTTGGAAGAGGGTGGCTATGTGCCCGGTTCACATTCAAGTATTCTTTTACTAGGAGGAAGGGGAGTTTGTTAGGGGACAATTCACAGGCTTGTTTAAAAGTTTGGAATTTACCTAGACAGTGAGGAGGAGACACTGAAGAGGTTTAGGCCAAGGAATCTTTCACTTTAGAAAAATGTCACATGGCTGTGACCTGAAGGATAAAGTGATGTGAGATTAGAGGTGGTCTGAGCAGTCAGACAACCATGAGAAACACCTATGTATGAGAAATATAACTTGTTATGGCTGTCAGTAAGGGGCAGGAGAAAGAGCATCGGTGCTGGTGACATTAACAGACTGCATTGATTTTTGGCTTCTTATCTGTAGGGTTGTACATTTGATTTATAATTATTTATAGAAGTACATTCACCATAAACCTAGGCCTAAGTCAAATAGATGGTGATCAGTGCTCTTGACTACAGATGCCCCTTCCTAAATTTTTTTTTTGCCCCTATTTCTAGATACCTTTGTTTCTCTAAGGATGTGTGTTGTGATTTTTTTAAATGACACATACACATGGCGAAAACTTAAATACAAAGATATATCAAAAAATATATCTTTCTTTACGTTCCAAGTATATTTTTCTTTACATTCCAAAATTCCAGAACATTAGCAGTCCTACTGTCTCAACACATATGGTTTATCCTTGTATAAAACCTTCATACACACACACACCTTATTTTTTTTCAAAAGTGTATTATTTTCAGAGGATTTCCAACATAAGCCCTTTGGCTTATGGAGTTTAGCTAGGTATGCAAACTCAGCATAGCAAAGGTTATTGGGAAGTAGGTTTAAATATATAATCTGTTCAGTGTCCATATGCTCAAGAGTGAGCACATAAATATTCTGTGTCTAAATCTAGTCTCAGTGATCTCTACTCCCCCCAGCATTCTATAATATTAGCACCACTTAAAATTGAATGTGATTCTATTATTTATATATGTGCATACTTACATTATTATTTTCACTATACATACAACATGGACTTTCAAAGCAAGATAATTACTTCATCTAGTGCTTAATCAAATAGTGAATCTTTTCCAAGGCTGGAGGGAAAAAGGTGTTCGAATTATAAAACTTACTGTGTTAGGATTATGGAAAAAGGATATATTAATCTCCAACTTAGAATCTTCCTAAGGGATTTTCATTGTAAGCTTGATCCCACCATATGCACTGTTCTGTATTTTTGGTGTTGTTTAAAAATACAGCTTCTTAATCTTTCTTAGTCAGCCATAGCAGTACCTGCAGACCTTTCTACATCAGTTTTTTCAGAGCTGCACTCTGTATACTTCAGTTCCCCATTGATGGACATTTCATTTTGTTTTGTATTTTTGTTTTGCTTTGTTTCTTTTAGTTTGTGAGAATTCGTTTTTGTTCCTTTTCTTATTTCTTACAAGCAGTGCTTTAACAAATGATACTTAAATTAGCATGCTTATATACATGATGAGAGTATATCTATAGTTACACATATATACATATATAACAAATAGTACTTTAGTGAACGTATATGTATAAATACATGCATACACAGATAGAATGAATTCCTAGAGGTAGAACTGAGGGCCAAATGGTATGTTTATTGTTCATTTTAATTCATTTAAAATTACCCACCAAAATTGTTATGCCACGTGCTTCCACACAAAGATTTCATAGTGCCCCAGGTTGGTGACATAAATGTAAGGTTCAGCTGCTTGTGCTGAGACCAAGCAACCTTTTTGTATTCTCTTTTCAAACATTGGCTACCAAACTATCTAAATAAAATACCCCCTTTGGGTTACATGCTTGCCAAGATAATTATTATAAACGTTTTCACTTTTGCTATTCTGATTGGAAAATGGTATTTTAGTGATAAGGTTGAGTGGTATTTTTTATTTATAAGAAATATGCCTTTCTTTATCTGTGAACTCTTCCATTTCCTTTGTGAGTTATGACAGTGAACATGATAAGGGAATAGGTATTGAAGGGCCAATGCTAGAAAAAAGAAAAGCATTGGGAAAAAAAACCAAGATGGCTCTAATGAGCCATCAATGGAGCCTGAGTGTAGATAAAAAGCTGGTAGAAGAACAGAAAATTTCAGAAACTTTATAAGGCAAAAGGGATATGCTTCTCACTGTTCACATCTCCCCTAATTTTCCACTGATAGCGCTCCAGCCTTCCCCCATAACTTTGCTCATTTACTGTTTCTGTTAACTCTGGCCTGTGGTAATGATGAATACTTAATAATGTGATACTTAATAACATAAATGCTCAGTTTCTGTTGGTGATTGTGTATATTGGCTTGTTGCCATTGTCTATCAAATTTACTTGTACAAATAATCAAAGGATAGACATATATAATGTTGACAGGCATTTTCAGTGGATAGGTTTTCTTCAATTCAATAATTGACTTTTTACAAAAGAGATTTTTATGGTACTTAATAGTTTAGTGTGTAAAGGAAAGAATAGAAGGGGGTGAAGCTATTTATTCCAGATATATATAGAAGCTTTTTTATAAATAAATTTAGAAAAAGAGAGGAAAGAGCAGGAGAAGTGGTAGATTAGTAATAATTGAGGAACCAATTTAGTGTTTATTTTTTCCTCTAACATTTCTTTATTTAATTTATAATCTACAAACTCAGGGATATGGTGTGTTGGATTGTCTGTTAAAATCCTCTAGTGTTGAAGAACATAATACGATAAAACCATGCATTACGCGTCCCATGATAATGCAAATTTGCATGATAGTGATTGAAGATTGGTTTTCATTCTCAACCCAGCCCACATTTTTAAAGGAAGGTGGTCTAATGAGGAGGCTGGATACAGAGAGAAGAGTGAGACCCCTTCTGGAGGAGCCAGGCAAATTGAGGAACATTCTCATATTATTGGTATTCATCCTTCCCAGCGCTCTCCATAGGGGAGATGAGGCAGATGACAGCTAATCAGGAGATGCCTGAATTACTGTCACTATACAGGAAATCCAAAATAATCTTGGAACTAAGTATTTTTCCCCCTTCTACATTTAAGACAGGGTAGTGGTGCCAAATTCCAGCTTGAGATTGATAGATTTGGAACACACAGCCAGACCCATAGAATTACAAACCCTCTAGTTGTTTAGACTTGTCTAGTTCTTTTCATTATCCTTGTAATATCATCACCACCTTTTACATGAGTAATTCTCTCGGACCCTACTTACCACATTATGACAGAGTTTTGTTGTACTTTCATTTCTGCTGACTGAAAATCTGTAATTATGCTCTCATTGGGCATCATGGAGGAAGAAGTCAACTGAGTAGTTAAACTGTGTGGCTGACTTAAAGTTATATATTTGCTTGTCTTTGGCTCAGTTGTCTGTTCATCTCTTATGCCACCTCTTTTCTTAATAGATGCGAGGTTGGAGGGTGGTTGGTAGCTATTATGTGGAAAAAATATTTTTTTTCATAATCTCTTGTCACATTAAACTCCAAAGAAAATAGAAAGTTTTTCTCATGGTAGTAATTCCTCTTTGAAAAAAAAAGCTTAATTACTTATCAAACATGTCAGAATAGGGAAAAATAGCTGTGAATATAAATGTCAACATCTAAAATTCAGCGTAATTGTAACTACAAATAAACTCTAAAAGGAGCGTATTTAAGCTGACATTTATATACAACTTGCCAAAGTAGCTTTTTACCAAGTTTTAACATAGCCACTTATGTAATATTTTTGTCTGTTAAAACAAGTGTAAGCAATTTAAATAGTCACTCAATTGTGATGCCTTCCTTGCACCTCAAACTGAACAAGTGCGTACTCCATAGATACCTTGCTTACTTACAAGAAGAAGGGACTTTATATCATACATATGCAATATTTTGGGCTTAATGTTTCAGTATTAAACTGTTTGGAAATGTATTTCATTCAATCTACATATATTATGAGATTCCCATATGTCTGTGAAGAAAACAGATCCAAATGCTTTCAGTAGAAATACTTGAGGTTAATAATAAAAGACCTTACTATTTTTATTTCCCAGGGCTTTAGCATGAGAAATGTCTTCATTTACCTTAGTATAGCGAAATGATTTTTTAACAGAAAAGCCTACATTGTTTGAATGAAGGTTGCACATCATGCTATTTTATATATATATATATATATATATATATATGGAAATATCCCTATAACATTACAAAATCAAATTTATGTATTTGTTTGTATTTGCTAAGTGCCTAGTATGGTTGACTTACTATATTGCTTATAGAGCTATAAAGGTAAATTGTAAATGGCCCATATATTGGACCTCTATATATTTTGGTGTTTTAGGGGAACAAATAATTAGCACTCCTCTTGCCAACCCCGGTTCTAAACCAATTGAGAAATTAAACTTCACCATAATCAGATTGAAGGGAAAATATGACCTACGTTACTGATAAAAGGCAGCTTGCAGAATGACACTGTGCAGTGTGTGTGGAGTCAGCTCACAGGGCTATGAGAGCCCCGCTGGTCACACGCCTTCCCTGTTCAGTGAAATCAGTCTTGTTGGGAGTATTTACACCACTGAAATTGGTAAATGACACAAATCAGGGGCTTTCCCCCACAGAGAGCTGCTTGTTAAACATTTAATGGTGTACTACTGTCTGAAAGCATGGATTAGTCCAAATACGGCATCCTAGGGTTTCTGATTTAGCCCCACACAGTGGAGGCTGGAAGATACCTTCGTTGCACCTAGAGTGGAACATGAGTGAACTCTGGAGATAGCTCATCCATGAGAAGAAGGGAAAAGAAGGACTTAAGTATACATGAGTGCTTCATTACTAAACTCATCCTGATGTAATGAAGCTAGCATAAGGACAGTGTAAATACATTCATCCTTGCAGGCAAGACAAGAATTTTATAGTAAACTTATGAACTTTCTATCACCTGTTCCCCAAATATATATTGGCTTGGCCAAAAATTTCATTCAGGTTTTTTGGTAAGATGTTGCAGAAAAACACGAGCGAAATTTTTGGCCAGCCCAATGTATTATAGTTATTTTTAAATTTGAGATCATATTTCTTATGAACAATTTTTGTTGTTATCAACATATTTTAAGTCATCTGATATTAGTGGAAACATATTTTGTGACTAATTTCTTTTCATTGAGAGACATCACTGCAAAGGAAGCTTGCCATAGGGCTCCTCCTGTTTGTTTTCTTAATAGAGAATCTGCATTTTGATAACATCACATGCAATATAATTAAAATGCTCAAAACTTCTGCATGGTAAACAAGCTAATACATTTTGTAGGCTTTGCAGTTTTAAATATTTTTAATTATTAACTTCTTTTTTTTTTAATTAATTTTATTTTACTTTTGGCTGTGTTGGGTCTTCGCCTCCGTGCGAGGGCTGTCTCTAGCTGTGGCAAGTGGGGGCCACTCTTCATCGCGGTGCGCGGGCCTCTAACTATCACAGCCTCTCCCGTTGCGGAGCACAGGCTCCAGACGCGCAGGCTCAGTAGTTGTGGCTCACGGGCCCAGTTGCTCCGCGGCATGTGGGATCTTCCCAGACCAGGGCTCGACCCCATGTCCCCTGCATTGGCAGGCAGATTCTCAACCACTGCGCCACCAGGGAAGCCCCAAATTATTAACATTTTAAGCATATAAAAAAGTACAGAAAATAAAACAATAAGCACATGGTACCAATGATTCAGATTTATTCTTGTTTGTCACATTTGCCTAGGAGCTTTTTTTTCCTGTTTAAACCACACAGATGCAGCAAAACTTCTGAGTCCTTTGCTCCCAATCCAATCTCCTCCTTCCCCTAGAAGTTGTTGCTCATCCTCCCTATGCATGCTTTTGAACTTTTACTACATAGGTACTCATGACAGTACGTAGTCTAAATGTGTGTTTTTAGAATTTGCATAAATGGTATAATTTATGAATTTATTTTAAATTATAATTTTAGTGTTTAATGACTATGAAATATAAAAAGCAAAACTGGACATGAAATCCTTTTCCATGTTTGATATGACCCCATGCTGTCAAGTATAGAGTCAAGTAATTTTTTGTTTTTTTATTTGTGTGTTTGTTTTTATTTGTTTTATTTTATTTTTTTTAAGATTTAATTTTATTTATTTTTGACTGCATTTGGCCCGTTGCTGCACGTGGGCTTTCTCTAGTTGCGGCAAGTGGGGGCTACTCTTCGTTGCGGTACGCGGGCTTCTCATTGCGGTGGCTTCTCTTGTTGCAGAGCATGGGCTCTAGGTGTGTGGGCTTCAGTAGTTGTGGCACGCAGGCTCAGTAGTTGTGGCTCGCAGGATCTAGAGCTCAGGCTCAGCAGTTGTGGTGCACGGGCTTAGTTGCTCTGTGGCATGTGGGATCTTCCCGGACCAGGGCTCGAACCCATGTCCCCTGCATTGGCAGGAGGATTCTCATCCACTGTGCCACCAGGGAAGTCCCTGTGTATTTGTTTTTAATGATGTATTCAAGAGATCTTGTATTCTGTGTGTTCTTACATGCTTGAGAATTTCTGTCAGTTGTCTCTATATTAAAGGACAATTGTTTAAATGTTCTGGTAATGTACTTTGCCCTTCAAAGTATGTAGACCTGGCCATGGAATATCGATCTAATCCTTTCATCACAGCCTTCCGTGCCATCTTTTGGAATGGTGAATTTTGGTGTTTGGTATCTTTCACGGGTACTTGAGGTTTGAGATTGTTAGATCTGTTGTCTTTATACTTGCATAGCAACTTGGCTGGGAATGACATTCTTGGCTCACACTTTCTTTCCCTCAGAACTTTGTACATATTGCTGTTCCCTCCTCTGTCATTTGACGTTGCACTGGGAAAGTCTGATACCAGCTTGATTTTTCTTCCTTGATTTTAACTTGCAACTTCTGCTTGGATGTCTATCCTTGAAGTGCTGGATATTTCTTAGTGGCAGTTGTTCACCAACTTTTACTGGAGCACATTGCACAGTTTAACAGCCAAATTCAGTAATTTCTTCCCTTCAGAGAAATTAAGCCTTTTGAATGTGTTATTCTTTCTGTTCCATTATGATGAAGTTTATTTACTGGGAAAACCAATGTTCTCTATGCTGTATATCAACTTGGTATTTCCTCCACAACTATTATTTTCTCTCTCTGCAATCAACACTGCCTTTAGATCTAAGCAAGAGAGACCCTTGCCAGGAACACTGGGCATTAGAGTGCCCCACCGCCACCCTCCTCTAGCTGCTGCGGGAGACCAGGCAGCCATGTCCAGTCAGAGTCTGTATTTTCTGTGTACACCATCCTCCAGTACCCTAGATACTGGAATTCCTCTACCATCAGCTCCAAACACATTTCAAGGATGTGTAGCAGCTTCCTGTTATGAGCTTTCTGAGTGTAGACCAAACCACTGGTATATTTATCTTTAGACTTATTTATCTTTAGATTTATTGATCAAAGGTTGACTATTTGTAGAGGCTGTGAACAGAGCTTTTATGTATGGGCCGGGGTATCTATACATATGCATTTGAGGTGCCTCATGGTGTAAGGAAGACTAGGGTGGGAAAAGGAGGGTGACGGGCCAAGGGCAGGGCTTGGGGGCTGGAACTTGTCCATCTTCACTGCCACTCTCTGACGTGGAATGCTGAGGAGTTGTCCAAAAATTCTGTAAATGTTTTTAAATAGTTTATTAGCTTGAAATTACCATTATTTAATTTCAATGTATGGTATTTTCCTCTTACCTCAGACCCTGAAAATATTTCAAACAGGCCTGTCTGAAATCTCCATATTTTCCTTTCTGCAGTCACAGTGAATATGTCAAGCTTTCCCTCTCTGTCAGTAATTGCATTGCAATCATGTCTGTTCTCTAGCTTGCTGTTAGCATTTTGTGAGTTTGGTAATGGTCGTGTTTTAAAACTCAGGTGTTTCTTTGGGTCTTCAATTCCTCTTCTATTTTATTCTTTTTTTGTTGTTTGTTTGTTTGTTTTCTTTGTTTCTATAGCACAAAAAGCACTCAAGGGCAAATTTTCTTCCATTTCTTCCAAAATGAGTCTGTCTTTGGCATAATGTGCTCCTTTGCTTCTTTTCTTTTCTTGCCGCAATAGTGTTTACAGAGTCACCATGCCAGTTCTTTTTTTTTAATTATTTGCTTTATTTATTTATTTATTTATTTATTTATTTTTAAATTTAATTTATTTAATTAATTAATTTATTTATGGCTGTGTTGGGCCTTCGTTTCTCTGCGAGGGCTTTCTCCAGTTGCGGCGAGCGGGGGCCACTCTTCACCGTGGTGTGTGGGCCTCTCACTATCGCGGCCTCTCTTGCTGCGGAGCACAGGCTCCAAGACGCGCAGGCTCAGTAGTTGTGGCTCACGGGCCTAGTCGCTCTGCAGCATGTGGGATCTTCCCAGACCAGGGCTCGAACCCGTGTTCCCTGCATTGGCAGGCAGATTCTCAACCACTGCAGCACCAGGGAAGCCCCCATGCCAGTTCTTTTTGTCTTGCTTAACTTGAACAGCTCTGCTTCGAACTTCCATTGGGCCTCAAGTAGTGTAGATGACTTTTCCTAACCATGTCCCTAACATGTCTAAGTATGACTTATCCTCCCAGGCAAGCCCCAGTGTGATGGCAAACTTATTTCACGTTCTCCCTTTGTAGAATAGGTAAATGTTGTGCTCTAGTTCATTCTACTACTGCATTCAAGGGTTTTCCATTGGCCCTTTTTGTGTCATATTACTCCTACAGTTCAGCCCCTTGCTCACTTTTTTTTTTTTTTTAATTAATAACTACTCTATTTATTTATTTATTTATTTTTAGCTGTGTTGGGTCTTCGTTTCATGTGAGGGCTTTCTCTAGTTGTGGCAAGCGGGGGCCACTCTTCATCGCGGTGCGCAGGCCTCTCACTATCGCGGCCTCTATTGTTGCGGAGCACAGGCTCCAGACCTGCAGGCTCAGCAGTTGTGGCTCACGGGCCCAGTTGCTCCGCGGCATGTGGGATCTTCCCAGACCAGGGCTCGAACCCGTGTCCCCTGCATTAGCAGGCAGACTCTCAACCACTGTGCCACCAGGGAAGCCCCTCCTTGCTCACTTTTAATTGTTTCACTGTCCTCTCTTCTGCAGGCCTGCCCAAAGTCCACATCTTTTTTTCATATTTGACACTATTTGTGAAAACTGGATGACTTTTGTTATTTCATTGGTACCATCCTGAGGCACTAAGACCAGTTTAAAGATCTGTACTGAATCAAGTTAAAACTATATCTCTTTTTCTTCTGCTGATAGTATTTCAGACAGTGAGTTGTGCCTCTTTAGTTTTTTGGTTTCTGCGATGAAGTGTTTTTGCTATTTTTAAATTTTATTTGTTACTGAGGGGGAGATTCTACTTTACTAACCTTTTTACTCTGACCTCACTTTCTGTAAGTAAAAGTGATGCATGCCTGCTGCTGAAAAGGTTGAAAATATTAGAGTGCAAAAAGTAAAAATATAAAATAAAAAGTCATTTCATTTTCATTTTTATTCAGTGCACACCTCCTACCATTGTTTGCTCTTATTACCCAGGAACTTTTCCTTTGTCATTGTTTCTTAGAGATTCTATTCCTTATCATGATGTCTCAAGGAAGTAGGTTTTGTTCTTTAACTAGCTCATGCCAAAACACTTGAAGTTAAGGAAAATGAGCCTAGAAAGAAAAGCATTAATTAGAAAATCATTTATTATGACTTTTCAATGTTAAAACTTCACTTTTCTCCTACCTAAAAAACTCTTATCTGATATACACATTAACATTCCTGTAGAGTACTCCCCTTATATTTTGGAGAATTAGATTATTACTCTGTTGCTTTTGACAGTTGAATCTAAATGAACTATCTGCATATTGGCACTGTTTGCTGAGCAATTCTTTGAAACCGCTTGTAATAAAAAGCCCTTCAGTAACATGCTATGATACCCTCATGTTGCAACCTATTCTGAGGTGGACTGAAATTAAATTTTGTTTACTAATAATAAACATTGAAGTTGGGGACTTGATTTACTTTTTAAAAACTAACTCTAATCAGTGGTATATCTGTTAACATAGCAAATGTATCAAGAACTAGGCAAATCCTCCTCTGCCATAAGATCCTCATGGCGCAGGCCTGGGAAGAATGACTCTATGTGCACATCTTTCTACACGTAATGGGGCAATGAAAAGGTTAAGAGAAAATGTTTTAAGAGTTAAAATGACCCTGCAGCAAGTAAGATGCCCTAATTTATTGCTTAAGACTAATTCAAGTATTTTAATTTTGAGAACGGTTTGTCCAAATTTTTTTTCAAAGTTGCAAAAAGAGACTAATTCTATGTTGGACTCATGTAATGGCATAGAGTCTGTTATGCCAGGGATCTCAAGATGGTGAGATGTGAGCTGGATAACACCTGTGTACAGATTCGGTTAGACCTGCGTGATCTTTTTTGTGTGTGAGTTTGAAAAATCTGTAAATTTCAAGTAAAAATCAGTCTTTCTCTCCTCTCTTGAAATCTTTTGAAAGGAGCAAGACAGTGCCCTCTTTGTGTTCCCTTTAGACAATCATGTCTTCTACTGTCCACCGTTAAGTCCCTTCTTTATTGCCGTGTATTCACATACCTTCCCCAGTTAGACTTGACGACTCTGTTTCTATGGTATATCTGAAAATGCTGTATTACTTTATAAACATTCCTCATTTAGTTATATGTAAATGGTTAACACTAGCCTTCTGGAAAAAAGTCTAAATGGCTAGATATTACAAATTACCCAGATTATTTAGTCATCATCCTCTAATTCTTGGATGATACATGTGAAAATCATGTGTTCTAAATCTATATGCATAATTCTCCACAAATTAAATTTTGAAATTTCAGCACATTTTGTTCACACTATCTCATAATTTTGTATTATATGGCATATTTTTAAAAATTATTTTCTTAATGATGTTAAATAGCACAATTTTTCCACCTTTTCATTAAATTAGACCTCAGTAAAAAAGAAAGTGTCATTTTGAAAGAAGAAACACTATTCCTGGGTTTTATATTAACAATGTAATATGCTAGTTATTTTTAAAATAACAATAGAGAATTTGGCCAAGTACAATAGAATTAGATACAATTGTGGCCACTAGAAGGCTTTGTTTTTTTTTTTTTTTTTTTTTTTACCAGTGCAAGCATAATTGTGAAGATAAACAGTGAAGTTTATATGTCAACCAAAGATTAACTGGTTAGTGCCAAAGTTTTAAATGTGGTTATAATATATAAAGTATGCAAGAATATTATCCTGACTATACATAAAATATATAATTTTTGACATTGTATATCCGTGAAGCACTGTTTCATAATTTAATAAGTGAAAAGTAGTCAATAGTACAAACTCACAGAAGGGATAAGTTTTCATATGTTCATTGCCTTAACATTTTAAAAGTGTTAGAAAAATATTCTACATTTTGCTTCTTTTAATACCATATATAGAACATGTGTATCTATAGTACCTTTGCATATCTTTTTGTTAGAACTAAACAGTTAGACTAGCTTTTGTTATGAATACTCCATTCTTGTTAAAAAAAATTCATGCTGAAGTCTTTCAGGGACTTTTCGACAAAATGACAGCTGTGAAAGATCAGTTTTCAAGTACTAGCAGATTTAAATGGCTGTTGGCTCTCTGTGGTGAAGATTTTCATTGTTTTTCAAATTATGTGTAAATTATCTTTTATAAAATATCTCTGGAACCTTATGACAATGAAGACAGATGCTTGAGAAGCCTATTTTAAAAGAATTCCAAATTTTAAATCTCCCCTCTCTCTTTCATCTCATATATTCTGGCTCATTAAATCAGACATGAAGGTCTTATCTTTTAAAATGCAACTCCCTTTACTCCATTAAAAATGGAGTAGAACTCAGGCACAATGGGGAATGTTATAATGCTTGCATACCTTTATTAAACCAAGAATAACGTCCCACATGCAGTTGCAATAAGCACACTTCCACCATAATTGAGTTAGACTAGGTATTTTCAAGTTAGGAAAGATATTCCAAAGATGAGCTTTAGAGATTTCAAATATTTCCACTAATGCAAAAATAATGTAATGTAACCTTCTCATTTGCATCATTTTCCATAATTTTCCCTATGTTTGCTTATGACAAGAATAATCTTTTTTAATGACTTGGTTTATGGCAATGTCTTTCCACTCCCTCAAGTCTCTATAAAATCATAGATGCTCACATCACTTTTCTGTTTGAACTTTGCCTATTACTTTCAGGTAAAGGCCAAACTTTTGGTATTTAGCATGGTATTGAAGACCCTTCGGTGTTATAGCACTTCCTCGCCTGCATCTCTTTTTCTTTCTGTCTCTATACACTTTCTTCTTTTCCTAGCTTGCCCCTTCATCTACTAAACATCCCCTCAGATGTGCATGCATACACACACACACACACACACACACACACACACACAGCACACATACACAAACCATACCCCTTTCAGTCTGCCACATTGGATGGCTTTCTGCTGGAAATCTCAATTGATCTTTCAAACCTCCTTTCCTTTCCTTTGTATTTTATTGTGCCTGGAATTATCTTCCAGTTTTTTCTACCTGATCCTTCCAAAGTCCATTTTAAATACTTTCTATTTCTGACATTATCCCTCCCTCCCTGGCAGAATTAATTGTTCTTTCCTCTCTCCTCTCAAAACATTTTATATATAGTCATACTCTTGCACGTATCACAGATACTACAGACAATTACTCTCTCTTTCCTCTTTTTTTTTTTTTTAATTAACAATGTGGGGAACTAATACCAGGAAGGAAGACCCAGTTTCACCAACACACAACTAATGAGAGCCCAAATTATAATTACATCCAAACGCCATACCTTCATATTCAGTTGTGTTATCAATATCAGCATTTCTGGTAATATTATTTTGAAGGTTTTATAAATGCTATTATTTCTACAATTATATGTTTGAGATATCAAGAAAGGAGTAATAGAGTTTTTCTGATGTTTTTGACAAGTAATTTAATGTTCACATAGATTCTAAGATGATTTAGACAAATAATAGTCTAATTTACTAAATTCCTTTTCCTTTACGTTATATAATAAACATTTAACTCACTACCTGAGAAAAAGTAAAAACATATGTCGAAATGTCATTTTAATGTTTAAATATTTAAATATTTCATTAGTGATATTGATAAATGAAATGCTTTAGTAATCTTGCAATTATATTTTAATATATCATTTCAATGTCTTCCCTCTTAACAGAAAATATCTTGTATTTTTAAGATATGTGTATATATATATATATATATATATATATATATACACACACACACACACACACACACAGATTAGAAATCTCATGAACGTAGTTTATTTACAACCGAAATTCATCACCTCAGAAGTTCACAAACAAGCACCAAACCATATGCAGTAGGGACCTAATGTAAAAATATTTTGTTATAGTATTTTTCCTTTTATTTATTTATGTTTATGATTCATTCATTTAATATATATTTCTGTTTCAGATGTAATGGCACAGGATACCCTGCCCTCTGATCACTTACATTTTCACCGAGGAGTCTGACATTAAAGAGCTAATTACACGATCCGTCACTAGTGCGGTTCATGCTATGAAGCACAGGTGCAGGAGCTCTAGGGCTGTGTTGCAGGACTTCAGGGCAATCTGGAAGCTTTCCTTGAAGAGGAGAAATGTGGGTTAATTTTTGAAGAATAGGTCAATGTGTGTGTGTGTGTGTGTGTTTTGTGGGAACAGTGAGGAGTAACCAGGACTAGGTAGAGGATGACTTATACAAAGACCCAGAGACTGGAGCTTAGCATCTTCTAAGCACGGGAAGAAATGAAAAGAGCAGAGTGAGGAGAAGTGGCACAAGGGCAAGCTGATGTACAAAGCAGGACCCGGATCTTAGGAGGATTGTGATTTTATTAAATATTTGGTCTTTATCTTAAAAGCAATAGGAAACCACTTAAAGTTTAATAATTTATGTTATACGTACAGATTTAAGGAAAGCTCTGTCTGGCTGCAATGCAAAGACTGGATTAAATGGAAGAGAGAGTGGATTGAATAGAGAGGTTGTTCTTACAACCTTACTCATGATGCTTACAGAATATTTTTTATTGAGCTAGTTTACCATCAGTAGGGAAGGTAATACACAACCTGAGGTTTATTCATCTACACTTTTTAAAATGCAGAAAGATATTAGAGATTGAGAGCTATAAGCTTGTGTTAAAGTTTACAGGTCCATTATTGTGAGTTACGGTCTGCCTCCTCCTGGACATTATTAACATAACGGAATCATTTTGATGTGTGTACTCACAAATTGCAAGTGGATGAGTCTTTTAAATCTGTTAAGCCGCTTATAGCAATTGTGATGAGGGAGGTTTCCTTTTCCACACTTTACAGGAAGCCTTAGTATAAGCATGTTTCTTATGAAGACAGAAATTAAAGTTAGCAATGGCATTTCAACCACTATAATGTGTGAATAATGTTTGTTACAGGGGAAAGAAAAGTCATAAGTACTCACTTACTAAAACTGACGTGCGAGTAAAGATGGGACTTACATGAAGTGATCATCACATGTAATATTGATACATTTTAACTCTATGGAGCTGAGTTGTGCACTAGCACTTTATCCCTTAGTACTCAATTGTCTTATGTTTATTTTATACAGTAAGCATTTGGGCATGTGACATTAGAAACTGTGTGAAAATTTGGGGGATTTCTACTTCCTCCAAGAGTACCTCAAAAATGCTTACAGTTCGATGAGGAACTGATTTAAATGAAACCAGGTACTTTTGTTTTATAAGTTAAAAAAAATTAAACACCTTGATTTTGCAAATTGTAGAGTTACAAATTTTGGATCATTTAGTGCTGTAAATAACATAAACTGTTGATACTTGTATAATTTTCCAAGGTTGCCAAGGCCCATGAACCTTTTTGGGCAAATCATATCTAGAATTTTATATTTAGACCTGGTCTTTCTAAATACTATTCATTCCATGGCTATAAAACAATTTAACTTAAGAAGAAATTACCTAGTAAAGCATGTATGTCCATCTTCATTATCTATCAAGGCACTAACTTTATGCATTTTTTTGGATGGTGCCACAAATCCAAACCTTTCGGGAACCGATCTTCAAAAGTGCAAATGGTGTAGAAACTCCTCAACATGGCCTGCAGGGCCTCTGTCTGCCTTTTCAGCCTGGCCTCTGTCTGCCTTTTCAGCCTTGTCTCTTATTCATGTGCCTTATGCTACTTTATCCTTTACCAACATATAAAAAATTATATTTCATACCTTTATGCCACTGCACATGCTATTCCTTCTGCCAAGAAATGCCTTTTCCTCCAAGTTTCATTTTATCATTCAAGACATCTCTCATTTTTCACCTGATTTGAAACTATCTCTGGCCAATGCTACCAACTGACCTGCTTGGAAAGAATAAATCACCCCTTTCTCTGCTCTCCTATACTTGTCAATCCTTGTACCACTACACATGGTACGCTGTGTGGTAATTATTAGTTTGCATGGGGAAGGACTGTGTCTAGTTCATTTTTTTTTTCTTTGATTTTTTGGGGGAATATAATTTCAACTATTATCAGGCAGGTACTTGCACATTCATCTCCATCTCCAAATCAAATTCTAAATAAGGATGTATAAAATTCACCTTCTATATCATCTCCATCCTATGTCTAGGCCTATTCCCTGGCGATAGCCCCTTTTAACATTTGCTTTTGTTTTTCAGGTAGTCAGCTGTCTAAACAATATGCTCAAACATTTTTTTTTAAACTGCAAACCATGTCATTTGACTCATCTTTATGGAAGAGGAAGAATTAGTCTTTTTTGCTTTTGCCATATGTTGAGAAGAAAAATCAGTAACCAGCATCTTAATAGTAAAAGTAGAATGAAACACTGTCAATGAACTCATAAAGAAATAAATTTAAACCTATATTTCTAAACTTGAACCTTTCAAAAGAGAATTCAAGATTCAAATGGTTTCTCTTTTTACACACATTATACTCATCACCCACAGTTCAGTAGTTCACTTCTTTTCCCTATCCCTAGTGTGTGACAACTTTCCGGTTATATGATCTATTGAATGTAATTCATTATTTTTTCTTAGAGACTTCTGATTTCCTGTTTTAGCTTAGAATAATTGCTTTGGGGACTCAAGTAAGTTGTCATTCTTAAATTCTTTTATTTGTTTTCATAGTTCTGTGTTAATTACAGTGTTTTTTGCTTCGTATGCCTTCCTCCTTTCTTGGATTCCATTTTACTGAGCTACAGAATATCCTTAACTTTTAAAGAACAGATACAGGAGAAGTAAATTATCTTTGTCCTTAATATCTAAAAATATTTTAATTTTTCATTACAATAAATTGTTAAATTAGGTATAGAATTGCGGTTAAAATTATTTTGCCACAGAACTTTTGAAGTTACTGGTAAAATGACTTTCATCATCCATTCATACATAAGATGCTGTGATGATTATTTAATTTTCACTTCTTTCTGGGTTTTCTGTGTTTGTTTGGTAAATGATTGACTTTGTTTTCATTTTCATTCATCCTGATTAGCACTCAATTGACTCTTTCCCTCTGAAGCTCCATTTGTATTGTCAACTGTGGAATTTTCTCTTTATTTTTTTTTTTTGATTATTGGAATCCCACATTTTTTTCTTTTATCCCCATTTTTTCTGGAACTTCTCAGTCACTCATTGAAGCTCCAGGATTGATTTTCTTGCTTTCCCTGCCTTTAAATTTTTTCTTGTATTTTACTTTTTATTTTATTATTTTTAAATTATTTTATTTATTTATTTTTGGCTGCGTTGGGTCTTCCTTGATGCATGCGGGCTTCCTCTAGTTGTGGTGAGCGGGGGCTACTCTTTGTTGTGGTACGCAGGCTACTCATTGTGGTGGCTTCTCTTGTTGTGGAACACGGGCTCTAGGCGGGTGGGCTTCAGTAGTTGTGGCACGCAGACTCAGTAGTTGTGGTGCACAGGCTTAGTTGCTCCACGGCATGTGGGATCTTCCCGGACCAGGGCTTGAGCCCATGTCCCCTGCATTGGCAGGAGGATTCTTAACCACTGCGCCACCAGGGAAGTCCCTATTTTCCTTCTTAAAGAAAATATTTTTGCTTTATGATTAGGAATATTTCTTAGATTTTTTTCTTTTAGATTTTCTTTAAAAATAATCTTTTTAAATTTAGTATTTATGTTTTATACTTCAAATATTTTTCTTACTTGATGTCTGTTCTTTTATAACACTGCGTTATTTTATAGCTGCAATACATTCTGAAACCTCTCCAAGTACATTAATTAGAATTACTACAAAGTTCTCTTACTTTACTAATAATGACAGCTTTGCCTTCAATATTGATCTGTTCATTCATCTTGGTCCTTCTAGTTTGTGATGTTGTTTACCCTCAAATATCTCTTGATCTTCAGACATATTCATATTATAAAGATGTTTTAACAGCCTCTCCTACATATGGGGAAAAGGAGGATGCTGATTGAAAATTCTGAATTTGTCAGATGGGCATGAAGTACTTTAGAAGACAAGCTAGCTGCTCTTGCCCCATTTCTACCACCTTCCCAATGGAAAAAAGTAATAATAATGAGGGAGGAGAGCTTTGTTTTGAGATCCTACCAACCACACTCAGTGCCTTCTTCTTATCTAGAGACATGTTCAGATTCTTTACAGCAAGAATCTCAGTTTACCTTAAGGGTGTGAGCTCTTAGCATGTTGCCAGTCTTGTTGCACCATTTGACACAATTTTTTTCCATTGTGAAACATAGTCAGTCAACAACTTCACACCCTAATTTTGCATTACTTCTCACTTCCACTCTCTCTCTATTCCACTTTCAAGTTTGGAATCCTTCTGGTACTCCATCAGTGCTTTGACCACCTTTTTATTAATTCACCCATGTACTTATAAAAATCTCTGGTCAGCTTATACCACACTCTGAGAAGATATTCTGAATTTATTACTGTTTTTATTTCTTTACTCTCATTTAGATATGATTTGGGGAGGAAGGCACTAAATACGCATGATCAGTCTCTATTAAACTGGAAGCCTTATTTTTTTAATCCTCAGTGTCTCATACAATAACAGATTAATAATATTTGCACAATAAATATTTATCAAACCCAATTGAACACACAGAAAAATAAGAAAAATTACATTGTAGTTTTACCTTATTTTCTACTGATCAGGCTTGGCTATGAATTATGATTATTGTTTATTTTTAAATATAGTTTACTTTCAGAGAACAGGGTATAAATTGCCACTTAAATGAATATTACAAAAGCAAACAACAAAACACCTTCAAAACATATACTGTATTCTGTTTCAAAAAATGTTTCAAATAATTTTTTAGTAAGAATTTTTAAGCAAGTTTATAACCTGCATATTTATTTCCCAACAAGGATGATTAAAGGTATACCAGTGTGTTTGTTTGTGTGTCTGTGTGTGTGTGTGTGTGTGTGTGTGTGTGTGTTCTGTATGTGTGTTTTAGTCTCTATTTCAGAGGATGCTAAATGCCTTGGAATGTCCTTTCTCCTTTCTTATTTTGAGGAATAACCATAGCTTTTCACTGAGCACATTGGACCCCAGATAAAAGTGTACATTTCCCAGTCTCCTCCACTTAAGCAACTTACTATTGGCTGGTCAAACGTAAGCAAATAAAATGTATTACTCCTGAAACATCTCTTTAAAAAGGAGTAGGTGTGCCTTCCCCACCATTCTTCATCCTTCCCCTTGAAATACATTTGCGAAGGCCGGCCCTCCAGCTATGAACTTGGACTTGAAAATGGACACCAAACCCTAGGGATAGCAGAACAGAAAGTTGGATAGAGCCTGGGTCTCTGGCAACTTCAAGATAGTGCCTTATTTATCCTGGATTACTTCCACTATCTATGTTATATACTCTATCAAATACACCAAGGACAAGGAGAATAAATAAACATTAGATAATACAACTCTATTATTATCATGTCTGGGATATTGTGATTGGTCAGGTCTCTAAGAAACAAAATGTTGTTAAGGAAGTGGCAGTTGCTGTAGAAATCCAAAGACAACTTTGGGAACTCAAGACAATTCTAGTCATTCCTTGGAAAGCAAGCATTTAATGCTCACCACCTGAGCAACTCTTTCATACTGGTCACTGGACCTTTTCAAAAAAAAAAAATTTTTTTTTAAAACAAATAAATGTCAAAGCAGAATTAACCAAATTGTGGAATAATTTAAATGTTTTCCACTTATTAAATTGTTTCTAGCACAAGTATAATTAAATATAATTCTCCCATTCACAAAATAATTACAGGAGTTATTTATACCTATTAATTCATATTTAGTATATCACTAGTACTGTGGTCTAGCAGCGGAATACAAAGTTGTATAGTACATAATGAACAACTTATTTCCTGTCAATAGATCAATCAGGTGATAGATAAAATATATATAGATAAATACAAGTATAGATTTTAAAATTTTTATATTATGTCAAAAATGGAGGACTTCCCTGGTGGCGCAGTGGTTAAGAATCCGCCTGCCAATGCAGGGGACATGGGTTCGATCCCTGGTCCGGGAAGATCCCACATGCCGCGGAGCAACTAAGCCTGTGTGCCACAACTACTGAGCCTGAGCTCTAGCGCCCTCGAGCCACAACTACTGAGCCTGCGTGCTATAACTACTGAAACCCACACACCTAGAGCCCTTGCTCTGCAACAAGAGAAGCCACGACAATGAGAAGCCCGTGCACCGCAACGAAGAGTAGCCCCCGCTCACCACAACTAGAGAAAGCCCGCACACAGCAACGAAGAACCAACACAGCCAAAAATAAAAACAAATAAATAAATAAATTTATTAAAAAAAAAAAAAAGTAGAAGTGAAGCTCTTGGGTCAGCCTGCATTCAGCCATGGACCGTGGTCTGACAGCTAGTTCACCCATTGCTCTCATTCATTTCCCTTTCTCTTTACTGCTGATGCCACACATTTAAATTGTGGCTGTTTTTATGAATACATATTAAATATACAAGAACTCATAATTTGGTACATATTTGAGTTGGGGTTAAATTCCTCCTTTCCTTTCATTAAGTTTGTAATTCTTAATGAAATTCTTGAAGTTGTGATTTGTAACTGAGGAGACCCTGGAGAAAGATTCACTCAAATTGAAAAAGGGTTTTGTTTTTAAGGCCATTGAACTATATAGTATGTGGTTTTTAATTGAAATATGTAGGATTTAGGAAAGATTTCAATACATTTAGGGCTATACTGATGAATATTTAAAGATAAATGTGTAATTCAACCATCTTAGTTGCTTTGGAGAGTGACTGAAATGTTCCCTGTGCCAAGCTGTGGAGCTAGGCTTTCAGAGTCAGATAACATAGGCAGAGAGTTCACTAAGCCTCACCAACTCTTCATGGCTGCCTTCCTTTTTTTCTACTTCATCCTTTCCTGTGTGCCTTTCTGGACAGCCCAGAATTGGTGACATTGAAGACCTTGAAAATCAGACCCAAATAGGAAAGCTGGGGAGAGATGGAAGTGAGGGTAAGAAATGACTTTTCTCAGAGGCTCTACCTTTATCCAGTTTCTTTACTCAGCATTTTAATATTGAATATCCACTGTGTACAATCACTGTGCTCTTTGCCAGGAGTACAAAGATGGAAATATGTGCTTACATGGTCTGAGGGAAACACACAGGTATAGACAATTCTGATATATAGAGGCAACTGTAATAATAAAATGGCAAAGTCCAGTGAGAGCATAAGAAAAGGAGCTCCTAATGTTGTTTTTATTTATTTATTTTTTAATTTTAGGTAAATCTGTTCATCCTGAATTTCACTCTAATGCCAACCCTGAAACCTTGAAGTATCTTTATTTTTATTGTTTGCAGTTTAACATTTACAGAAGTAGTATAAGCTGAATTTTGTATTCCCACGAATAACTTAGATCATTTAGCCAGTTAATTTCTTCCAAATCTGCTTCCTTTTTATGAAAATATTTAGGGATATTTCCCAGTATGAAAACCTTAAGCTCATGTGATCCCTGAGCCACAATTATCAGTATTCCTAATTATTCCACAATCTAACCATAGCTTTCTTGTATGTGAGGCTAAGGAAAACCTCCAGGAATCACTGAACGCAATTTCAAGTTTGAGATACACGTTTCTCCTTTGCTCCTGATGTTAGGTGTGGATGTTCTTAGACTTTTGATTGATGTCATGCTGTCCTCTCACCTCCAAATATGTGCAAACAATGTGTCCCTCTAGTCCTACTTTCTTTCATTTTGCTTTCCCCTTAATTCCGTCATGCCTGTGGTTATAATTCCTTTAGTTGCAATATGATACTTTGAAATCGTTTCCGCAAAACATAGATGTGTAATTATAAGGATACAGTGTATTCCTTGTCTGGTTAATTTACTCATCTCTCACTTGGCTGCAATATCCTCTCACTCACCAAGTAAATAAACTGCAGCAGCCGTTCAATGTGTTCTCCACATGGCAGCTGTTAAGAAATTCTCCTTTTATTTCTTTCTAACTTTATATAAGTAGTGATAAATATTTATTTTATTTTCAAATTATAAAAGATTTTACACATGAAATAAAATAAATACTGTATCAAATATAACCCGAACTTAACAAATGTTAACACTTTATCATAATTACTTTATATCAAGTTTTAAAAGAAATAAAATATTTCATCTATATAGCTGATGCTTCCTGACAGTCTTTCCCCTTCCTCCTTGCCTAAACTTAATGTGTATCATTTATTTTCATGTTGTATAAACTAAAACATCTGTGCTTCTACATATAAACAATATATACATATTGGATACATATAGAGATATATATTTTTAAATTTTTATGTTCAACTGAAGGTTTTTGAGATTTATCCCTGTTGATACATATAGCTGTAGTTACTTCATTTGAACTAGTTTGTATTTACATACATCACTTACTAATAGATATTTAGGTTGTTTCCAGTTTTTTGCTATGGCAAAACAAACACCACCAAAAAAACCCCTAAAAGAAACATCCTTGTGCTTTTTCAACCCTGTGCACATCTCTTAGAATTTCTCCAGAACAGTCTAGGCTTTGTTCCTAAAATACCTGTGCGGTAGGGTAGGGTAAGCACCTTATACAATTTATAAGACATTGTCAAAAAATTTCCCAGTACACTGAATTTACATTTGCACTGGCAATGTACAGAGTTCCCATTTACCCACCTCATAACCAACAAGTAGAACTATCAGGCTGGTTTGTTTTTCCTAAACTACTCAGAATGAAATACTTTCTCATTTTTCTTCAGTTTGCACTACCTTGATTACTAGTGAGATTGAGTATATGATTTTTGGAAATTTGGAGCATCCCTTATATGAATTACTTCTTTATAACTTTTATCCCATTGTTTGAGCATGTGTGTATGTGTGTACATGAACTTTCAATTTTGTTTCATTCATTTTTATTTCACCTGTTTGTATTGATACAATACTATTTGATTAAAAAAGATTTCAGGTTTTTTTGCTCAGTATTATATAGCTGCATCAGGTTTCATTTGGCTATTTGCCTGCTGTATCTTATTTCTTTCACTCTGTATTCAATCCTTCTGTGTCTTTTCTTGAATAAATTATTTTAATCTATTTATACTTGTTAGATTATTAATATTATTAATATTTTTTAAGTTTTTTTTTTTAAACTATCTTATGGGTTTGTTTCTATTTAGTATGCTTTTTTGTTTGTTTTCTTATTTTCTGCCATTTTTAGATTTGCCAAAATTCCCTTACTCACTTTTTAATCCTTATTTCGAAAGTTGTAAGTTTGTCTATTACTTCAGTAGTTGCTGTACAATTTTTCCCATGCATTCTTTTTTTTTTTAATATTTTATTTATTTATTTATTTATTTATTTATTTATTTATTTATTTATTTATTATTTTTGGCTGTGTTGGGTCTTCGTTTCTGTGCGAGGGCTTTCTCTAGTTGCGGCAAGCGGGGGCCACTCTTCATCGCGGTGCGTGGGCCTCTCACTATCGCGGCCTCTCTTGTTGCGGAGCACAGGCTCCAGACACGCAGGCTCAGTAGTTGTGGCTCACGGGCCCAGTTGCTCGGTGGCATGTGGGATCTTCCCAGACCAGGGCTTGAACCCGTGTCCCCTGCATTGGCAGGCAGATTCTCAACCACTGCGCCACCAGGGAAGCCCTCCCATGCATTCTTAACTTGATGAAGCCTAAAGCTAACCAGTGTCAGATAGATATTATATGATTCCTTACACACACACACACACACACACACACACACACACACACACACAAATTCAGTGACCTTTACATGAAAAAGTAGTATGTGCAAATGTCCTGGGGCAGGAAGCTGACTGGCAATTATGAAGATCTGAAAGAAGACCAGAGAAGTTTGAGAACAGAAAGGAAAAGGGGATCTTAATAGATTTGAGTATGGAGGGTCACTTAGGAGTGCTGTCTTGTACTGGCTAAAAAGGGCCAATTGTTTTATTTTCAGAAATCTTGTGAGCCAGTTGTGAAATAACTATTATTGAAAACAAAAGTATATAAACCTATATTAAGTAGATTACATTAAAAAGAAAGATTTTTTTCTAATTATTCCTAGTCATTCCTAACTATTTTACTACATTTTAATATTTATCTGTACTCCTGAGTTTATGCCTATTCTACTGGTATGGTGGAAACACTTTATAATGATGCACTCCTGCAGGTTTCTTCCCAATTTCACATTTAGTGATGTTGCCTTTACTCACTTGAAGTCAACCATGACAGGAGTTTACACCATGGAAACTGGCAAACTCTTCAAATCAGGACTCACTCACACCTCTAAGAACCTGTTATTAAACACTTATCTGAACAACACTGAGTGAGACTGTACAGGACCTTAGAGACCATGTTAAGAATTGATATATATCACAGGAGAAATGAGCAGGCATTGAAAGGTTTTAAGCAAGGAATGACAAGAGCACGATTCTATTTTTAGAAAGACCACTGAGATTACAGAAGTGAAAAGCGAGGCAGGGTGACTCTGGGTGGCTCCCATGGTAAGTAATAGTGGCTCAGACTAGGATCAAAGAAAGGAAGACGGAGAGAAGTGAATGGATTTAGGAGCTAGAACTGAAGACCTAGCTCTCATGGTACCAGCGTGAACCAATCACATAAGACACTCATGTGGAAGAAGTAAAATCTCTGAGTCCTCTCTAACTTCTGGTTGGTTATGATATTTTCATTTTGAGCCCAATTGTGCCACCATGTGTCAAAGAGCCAACTTCACAGTTGAACAAACTTAGGCCTGAATAAGAGAGGAGGGAAAAGTCTACATATGGAAACGTGAGATGAAGGGACTCATTCCATTTAAAAATAAATTATTTTTAAAGTAATCCATAACTTTTCTTTCCTCCTATAGACATACTAGTACATGTATGGTAGCCATGAGAATGGCCTCTAAGATCTCTGACTGCAGGGAGTGTAAATGATAGAGGGTCAACTTCTGGGTTCTGAAATTGAGCATTTGACCTGAGACCATGCTTCCCACAAGTTGCCTCAGACAGTGACTTAACAGGGCAGAGACACCAGGCAACCCTGTTATAAGAGGTGCCAGATTCCTTAACTCCATGACTCCTCAACGACCTTGCCCAACTTTCCTTAGAGAGACATTGCCTAGAATGCTTCCACCCAGTTTTCCTATTTTCACAATCATCTCTCCTACACTTGAGGTTGAACCTACATCGTGGTGTGATGGCCCTGCCGGTCTTATTTGATTCCCTGACTCTGCCTTGTGTCTTTGGCACATCTTGAGTGGTTGTCACTCGGATCCTTCCCCTAAGTGATAGCAGACATATGTAGTGTAGGTTCCTGGGTCCAAGAGAATTTTTCACTTCCTTCCCAAAGGTCAGACAGCTTTTATTTCTACCCTAGGAACAGGAGATCATTGCCTATGTCTTAGAGGTTAGAGGGTTTCTTGCCGTCCCCCTAATTCTGAAGGCTTCTGTCTCTGCCTGCTCTCAGTCTCCCACATGAGAGGCCCATGGAAAAGGGGCAATGAGTGAGGACAGGCTGCATTGTGTCTGGGCTCCTCGGGATTATAAATTGTCATGATAGCACACACTCTGCCTTTAACTATTCTTTAAAGTCTTAGCTATTTTCTTTACTCAGTTTGGTGTGCACTGCATCTTTTCCCTTTGATTTGCCAAAGGTGGAACTGTGAGTGTGTCCTGTCCTCACGGGGCTTGGAGCTCGTTGCAGTTCAGCTGATTTGGCTACCTTGTGATCTCAGTTCCCTGATGGTCTCAAGAAAAGTTATGATTTTTGCAGATTATCTGGCTTTTTTTTTTTTTTTTTTTTTTGTTTTAGATTAATGTTCTCCATGATTGCTACATGCTAAGGCAGAGGTACAGCCCTCTCCTTTGTTTTTAAAAATCAGTTATGAACCAGTGGGGAGAAGGATGAGGGGAGGGGCAAAATAGGAGTAGGGGATTAAGAGGCACCAACTACTACATATAAAATAAATAAGCTACAAGGATATATTGTACAGCACAGGGAATATAGCCAATATTTTATAATACATTTAAATGGAGGGTAATCTATAAAAATATTGAACCATTATATTGTACACCTGAAACTAATATAAGATTATAAATCAACTATACTTCAATAAAAAAAAAAGTTATGTTTCTGTATTAGGTTTTATCCTTCATGGGTGTAGCAGAGTCAGAGATAGAACGTATACATAAATAGTATATTATATGCTAGGCATGTGAAATCATTATGTTATCAAACAGTTGGCACTCTTTTGATAGGTATTCCGTAAATTTATTGAAGGAAAACATTAAGAACAATGGAATACACCACTCAGTATTAGTCAAGGTTGTCATAACAGATTATAGCGAGACAGGAAGATATTGTTTGTAGTATATTTTGCTTCGGGTCATTCTTCAACACAATTACCTTGTCCTTTCCACCAGGTGGTTGACCAGATTGATACCCTGACTTCTGACCTACAGCTGGAGGATGAGATGACCGATAGCTCCAAAACGGACACCCTGAATAGTAGCTCAAGTGGGACAACAGCCTCCAGCATAGAGAAGATCAAAGTGCAGGCCAACGCCCCCCTCATTAAACCCCCAGCCCACCCATCTGCTATCCTCACTGTCCTGAGAAAGCCAAACCCTCCACCTCCTCCTCCACGGTTGACACCTGTGAAGTGTGAAGACCCCCAAAGAGTGGTGCCCACTGTCAATCCGGTAAAGACCAATGGCACCCTTCTGCGAAGCAGAGGCTTCCCAGGGGCACCAAACAAAATTCCAAACGGAGACATTTGCTGCAAACCCAGCAGTAACTTGGACAAGGCTCCAGTGCAGCCTCTGATGCATAGACCTGAAAAAGACAGGTGCCCCCAAGCAGGGCCTCGGGAACGAGTTCGGTTTAATGAAAAAGTCCAGTATCATGGCTTTTGTCCTGACTGTGACACCCGGCATCACATAAAAAATAGGGAGGTCCACTCACACGGCGAACCTGTCCACACGCCAGGAAAGCTTCCTCCCCATGGCCCTGCCCAGCCTCCTCCCCCTCATCTCCCTCCTTTTCCACTAGAAAATGGGGGGCTGGGAATAAGCCACAGTAACAGCTTCCCCCCACTCAGACCTGCACCTGTGCCTCCTCCCACTGCACCAAAACCACAGAAGACGATCTTGAGGAAATCAACCACTACAACAGTGTGATGTATGCCATTTAAAAAAGTTTTTTGTTTTTTTTTAAATTCTTATATTATAAACATAAAATAATACGTAATGAGCACTTTCTACTCAAGCAATAAAAAGCCCAAATATATTTATCCTGCATTCAGCAGAGTGGCATAAAAATCACCGGGTAAGTATGCAGTATGTTGTTTATGTCCTGGCTATACACTGTTTAAGTTACATCATGAAACCGCAGAATAACGGAAAAGCTGAATATATTGTTTTTTCAATTGACCTGTGACAAACTGTGACATGTAGATTTCAAATATTTTGATTTACCATAAGAGATGGGATTAGATTCATTTTATTCATACCTAACTCATCTATGCATTAAGAACATGCCATACTCTGACCTAATGCTTTTTAATAAGAAATTTTAATACTGAAAGACTATTTTATTATTTTTTCTAAAGATGTTTGTCACTAGTTTTGCATTATTAAATGCTGAGGATAATACCAGAACATTTATTTTCTATACTATACAATTATGACTATATGTTCACCTATATATGTAATGAAAGATTTTGGTCTGTGGAAATATCATATGTCAATAAACAATGGTAAATAATGGCAAAACCAAGTGTTCCTCAGAAGTAAAATGAAGCAGTGGTTCATTTAATCCCACGTTAGTTTGCATCAAAATGGATAGCAGCTCTGACAGAGTTTGGAGATCACAGTGAGTATATGTCAGAATTTTTCAAATTAAATATCATAATCCAGGTTCTCAATAGAACTGTACACATTTTCATATGATTTGCCTCCATTTTGGTACCTCAGGGATGATCTGTTGCAGGCCAATCCCTTTAGATCCTCCCCACTCTCAGCATGCCTCCAGGTCACTGCATAAACCAGCTCTTTGAAGCTGTAGGATGACTTTGCTCCTGCATCAGCAGGCTCTCTGCCTTCCTGAGGGATTCCCCCATTTATAGGAGAATCCTAGAGGAAAATAAAGATGTTTCTGGAACAGGATATTTTTAGCATTCGCCTTAAGCTGATTCTCCCTCAGAGCTGAAATATGCCAGGGTTCTTTGTTATTCTATAGAAGGAAGAGAGGAAATCCTTTCCTCCTAACATCCAATAAATGTGCTTCTCTTTAGTCTAATTTGCCAACTAAAGTCCCACTTACCCATGGACAGAAGTTCATTTCCTAACTACCATGATTTGGACTGATCCTATGATTTGCCCTGGAGTTAGAAATGAGTTTACTCCTTTAGAATCATGATGACAGGTAAATGCCTGAGCAAAACGTGGTCATTAAGTGGCAGGAGTAGAAGGAGTCCTCCTTGGTGGAGATTTGATTATTATGCAACTTAAAAAAGAATACTGTAATACTTTTGAATATTAGGCTTTTGATCATAAAACTTGAACTTTTGCTACTACAGGAAAGTAGTCTTCAATCATATTTCTTTGTTGCCTTTTTCATGTTATATAATCATAATTTGGAATACTGTTTTTGAACAACTTCCTATTTAAAATGATAATATATTTTAGGCATAATTCCCTAAAGAAAATAGGTTTATTTTTTAAAGGAACAATCAAATGGGTAAAAAATAGAGACGTCACGTTGAAAATTTACTCAGCATGATTTTTGTTCTGTGTGTGTTGGACATGAAGATAATGCAAGCAGAATAAATCCAACTTTTCAGAAAGTTACAAAAGGCAAGACCAATAATCAAAGGCCAGAATCTAAAGTTTATTAACTGTATGATCAGTATGTTTAATAGATGTGAGCCAGGTAAATAAATAATTGACATTGAATACCAAAATAACACATATATTCTTAACGTTGTAATATGTTCATTTAGGCTTGATATAAATAAACCCAGGATTTTATCACCTTTCTAGATTTAAATATTTACATCCTTTCAAATGTCCATCCAGTGTGAGGCCTTTTGATATTATAAAGTCTTTGAAGACATGAAGTTTTTTCCCTTCAGCCCATCTTTCCTTCACAGCCAATTACTGTGACCTAATAATTACTTTATAGTTTGAGACTTTGACCCTTGTTGATGTCTGGGAACCAAACTGGACCTCAAAGTAGAGCTTACTAACAGCCACATATCATCCACTGAGCAGATAACTCATTTGCAATAAAGCAAGTTGAATAAGTTGGATGATTTAAGCTTGTTGATTAAGGATATTTGAGCCAGATGCCTACACACAACCTCTTGAGGTTCAAATCCATTTCTCCTCCTCAAATTATAGATGGAGCTACCCCGTGAAAAACCATCTTTTTATGTTTGATTAGTGACATAATGCCAAAACCACAACACCTGTTTTTATTTAACACATTTATAAGTAACTGTTGGCCTATAAAGCTGAGTTAAATCTCAACATAAAAAAGTTATAGTTATTGACCTTCTTCTCTTATTACAGTTTATTTATTACATAGTCAACATTAAATGTTAGATTACAGCAGTGTTGGGACATTCCTTTTAGTTTATTTGCTCCATATGATCCTTTTTTTTTTTCACTAATGTATAGAATATATTGGGCCAATAGGTTTTTTTGCCCAATAATTCTGCAACATTCATTGGCACTTAGTCATGTCTCTAAATATATATAAACTTGTAAAACATGGAAAGCAATTAACATAGAGTGTCATAATATTTGCCTGGAAACTTGTAATTAAAGTGTCATAAGTGGCAGTGTGGTTTTTGTAATCAGCCAACATTGCTTTCAAAATTTAAATTCTGAAATGCAAGCTCTGCACATCATGCATTAAATCATCATAAAACATGGTCTATATTTTCTCTTCATGAAGATACCAAAGCAGAAATGCTTTTTTCAAATCTTTAAGGGCAGGTTTATTTTTCACAACATGGCTTTAACTCTTTTATTCACACATAGAGTAACGTACCGAAAAGCTGGCCTCAATACTCTTTTTTTTTTTTTTTTTTTTTTTATAAATTTATTTATTTATTTGTTTATTTGCTGTGTTGGGTCTTCGTTTCTGTGCAAGGGCTTTCTCTAGTTGCGGCAAGCGGGGGCCACTCTTCATCGCGGTGCGCCGGCCTCTCACTATCGCGGCCTCTCTTGTTGCGGAGCACAGGCTCCAGACACGCAGGCTCAGTAGTTGTGGCTCACGGGCCCAGTTGCTCCGCAGCATGTGGGATCTTCCCAGCCAGGGCTTGAACCCGTGTCCCCTGCATTGGCAGGCAGATTCTCAACCACTGCGCCACCAGGGAAGCCCCCTCAATACTCCTTTGAAGGTGATGTTTCTACAAAATGTAAAATGGTAGTACTGCTATGAAAACATCTATTCCTAGTGAAAGGTAGAACATATGGTTCAAAAAACTGTATCCATTAATGAAATTGGAATAAGAAAAATTTTGTCTTGTTAGTTTATTTTTTTTATTGTTTTTATTTTTTATTTTTTTTTAAACATCTTTATTGGAGTATAATTGTTTTACAATGGTGTGTTAGTTTCTGCTTTATAACAAAGTGAATCAGTTATACATATACACATGTCCCCATATCTCTTCCCTCTTGCATCTCCCTCCCTCCCACCCTCCCTATCCCACCCCTCTAGGTGGTCACAAAGCACAGAGCTGATCTCCCTGTGCTATGCGGCTGCTTCCCACTAGCTATCTATTTTATGTTTGGTAGTATATATATGTCCATGCCACTCTCTCACTTTGTCCCAGCTTACCCTTCCCCCTCCCCGTGTCCTCAAGTCCATTCTCTAGTAGGTCTGTATCTTTATTCCCGTCTTGTCCCTAGGTTCTTCATGACCTTTTTTTTTTTTTTTTTTAGATTCCATATATATGTGTTAGCATACAGTATTTGTTTTTCTCTTTCTGACTTACTTCATTCTGTATGACAGACTCTAGGTCCATCCACCTCACTACAAATAACTCAATTTTGTTTCTTTTTATGGCTGAGTAATATTCTATTGTATATATGTGCCACATCTTCTTTATGCATTCATCTGTTGATGAACACTTAGGTTGCTTCCCATTTTTGTGATGGGAGGTTATTGTATCTCCACTGATGAAAGGCAAAAAGAAAATAAAATTAACCAAAGTTCTCTTCCATCTCTCAGTGGTTTTAGGAGTCATAAAGGGAAATAAAACTGATATATTTTTTAGGCCATGCTTAAGCTAAATATAAAATATCTGCTCAAAAATACAGGGCATGCGAGAAGAGAAATTCCCTACTCTTCAATTTGATAATATATTCATACCTCCTCTCATTAGTTTAATAGTAGTGTATGAAAAAAATGTCTGCTATTAACCAAAGTGGTTTAATTAACCTAAAAAATTTTGTGTTTGAATTATGCCCACATCTAACTATTTAATGAATAAAGGAATAAGGCACTGTATTATACGGCTTTCTTTGGGCAGATCACTAGTTGCTTTTAACATGACCAAGAACAGCAGCTACACACAGTCTCTGAAACTATGCAAGACCTTTTATCTACAGGTTCTAATTATAGCTCTTTTTGGATGTTCTGTGAAGAAAAGGCTGAGTAGTTCCACATGTAATTGCACTGCGAATGGTGTAATCAAGCCATGAATCACTGCCTTGACTGAATTTTTTCCCGTGGAATATATGCAATAATGCAATGTTTTTGTGATTGTCCTGATTCAGTTTCTTTCCGCAGTTTCTCTGTTGGTAGCACATTTTGCTGTAATGTACACTCAAATTTGTAGCAAAATATTGCATTGTTGTGCATTGGTACATACTGATGATTTCTAAGTGAGGAAATGATTTATCAACAATAAGATTCTGTATCACATATTTAAGTAAAGTGCACAGAATCTGACAATTACTAGATTGCAAAATCACATGACATTTTCTAGGAACTGTGACACTGTATTCAGATTTTTAGACTAAACATTTTTGAATTTTAGAATTGTGTAAATTGCCTGATTCTGAAATAATGACAGATGTGAGACTACCATTAGGGCAGGCAGCAGTGTTGAACATAAAACTGCATTAGCCGTACTTTAGTGGAACATCAGTTATGTAGGGTGTCATTTCATTGAAAGCCCTTGGATTTATCCATCTGGTCTTTTTGGAAAAGCCTAAAGAAAGTCTGCAAATAACCCTCTCTTTAAAATGTAGTTAAATCAACATGGGGTATAGAATTATGTGAAGGTCAAGCGAAAATACGTAGGAAATATTGCTTATGATTTATGACTTCTAGACTGATCAACGATAGGTAAACTAATATGTTAACTGCTTTCTGAAACTTTACATACATTATTTTTTTCTAAGTCTCATATGAATGTATAAAATAGATATTATTATCCTGATTTACAAGTGAAGAAATCCAGGACCTCAGTTTCAGTGTTTTGCCAAAACTGACCTCTTAATAAGTGGCTGGCATTTTAGTGCCAGCAGGACTTCCCATACTTTTTTTCCCCACAACATCACCATTTAATTGTGTTCTTCATAGCTCTGAACTTTGCAATTTTTTCCCCTCTGTTCTGAGGAGTTATTTTGACACTCAAAAGGGCTTACATAATGTTATTTTGACATTCTTAATATGTTTGATCTTTGCAGAATGTGAGAGGGATTTCAGGCAATTTCACTACCGTCAAAAATGAATGAGCTATTGAATAATGCAAGCCTCATTTTGTCATGTATTATACCAGAGGCTCTACCTTTCCAGTTTTTTCTCTTAAGTTCAAAGGCTGTCTATTATTTTGGATTTTTTTCCCTAAGAAGTTCTGATTTCATAGTATTAATGCCATTTGAAACTAACTGTGTCATTTGTATTACTGGTATTTCATTTGTGAGTTTCAGGTGTCTAACGTTGACCCCTACAGCTAAAAATAGCAATAGATCCACTCTGTGGAACCACTAAAGAACCAGTGCATTAGAGCTCTAATAAAAGCATTTCCATCCTTTTGTTATTAGACTATAGATATGATTTTTCCACTATTCGATAATGTAGTTGTCAATTCTCCTCACCACCAAAGGGAATTTTGGACCAGCTAAATAAAACAATGTGTGCCCTTGGGTAGGTTAGAGTTGATGTTGACAATATATGATATCTAACACTTATCAAGGGCTTGCATTGTGTCCTTCTTCTGTGTGTTTTGTATGTGTTATTTTTCCCTCATAACATCATTTTTCCCTCCTAACAACACAATGTCTTAGACCCTATTATTATCCACATTTTACAAATGAGGAAACTGTGTCACTGCTGTTCAAGGTCATAGAGCCAGGAAGTGGTCAAGCCAGGATTGTAAGGCAGGCAGTCAGCCTCCACAGCCCACGTTCTCCACCACCTTTCAGAACTGCCCAAAGCACGGCCCCTGCACTGTGCACAGGTCATCTGTAGAGCTCACAGTCATTTCACCGAAACTTGCTTGAAAGTTGTTGGAAGATATAAGAACATAAGTCAAGATAGACTAGTTCATGCTGTGGTAGCAAACAACTCTAGTATCTCAGAGGCATCCGAGTTATTTCTCGTTCATTCAAAGTTCACCCTGAGTCCAGGAGACTCTCCAGGGCAGGTGTACCTCAGGCAGTCATTCATCGATCCAGGCTGTGTTGAATGTCACATCGATCCAGGTGTGATCCACCACCTGGTCATGCATCCTCTTCCAAAACCACCACAACAGAGGAAGGGAGACTGGAGAATCTTAGCTGGGCTTTTTCCTCAGTCCTTGTTCGTGTCATTGGCCAACACTAGTGATGTGGCCCTTCCTGTTGTCCCCATGTGCTCAAGAAAGGGAAGGAGATCCACATATGGGTAAAGACCGATCATGCCAACCATGGTTTCCAAAGGAGTAATTTTTTGGCATGTGTATAATTTGAATATATTATAGACCTCATATTCTTTCCTTTTCATATTACTTGATGTTTGTTTAATCTCACCATAAATTGTGATGCCATCTTAGTTTAAACAAAGATGGAGAGACAAGAAGTGAAACTAACAACAACCTTGCTTAAAAATTTATTGGAGGGAATTGACAACATTTACAAAGATGAGGGATGAATTTTATCACAGCCTTTAGCTACCATATTTGAATTCTGTCTGAGATTACTCACCAACCTACATTTTTTTAGTTAAGCATTTGAGAATTGCATACTAAATTTTCTTTAGTTAAATTTTTGAATAAAGAATTTTTCAGTAAATTAAGTTATTATATAAATAATTATCCCCATAAGGATAGATATACCTTATTTGATGATACTTATTTATCCCAATTAGTCAAAATATGTGAAACTCTACTACAGAAATTTGTCATTGATAATGTAAATTGACATGTGTTTATAATATTAATTTATAGGGCAATATATTAGGATAAAAGTGTAAGTTTGAAACCAGAAGGCCTGGATTTGAGTTTCAGTTTTCCCATCTCCCAAGTGTTCTTGGTCAAATTGCTTAACCAGGTCTGAGGCTTGCTTTCAAATGAAGATAATGGTGCCACTCTTTTCTACCTAATAGAGTTCTTGAGTCATTAATCTCTTCCCTGTGTGTATTGTGGGCTCACCCAATCCTCCTTTACAAAGTAAGGGGCGAGAAGATTAAGACCAGCGGAAGGATGCTGCAATTTCACAAACCCCAAGTGAATGTCTACGGCATCAGGATCATAAGCTTCCGCTCTTCTTCTGCAGCAGTGCTGAAAGGTAAAATGGATGAGGCAACGCAGGTAGGCAGTTTTAGGATTGAAGAAGTCTGTAACCTTCAGCACAATTGAACAGACAAAATCACCAAATCATTCCACCTCATTCTTTGCATAGGTCAGAAACACCTCCCAAACTCTTCCTCTAGGTTGGAACTAAGTAAATTATGTATGGCAGCATAGCTAATTATTATCTACTCTATGTCTTGTTTTAAATTCCATTATGTTATTTGTATGGGATGAAAGCTCTGCTGACACAGAATGAGCTACACACAAAGTTCAGTCATAGCTTCTGCTTTATTTGCTCAAACTCCCACTATTTTTCAGCTCATGTCTCTCTTCTGGACACAAAAATATAAGTGATGTGCATTTCCCCTGCCTTACTTTGTCTAAACCTTCATGAGGTACTCGCTCCCCAAACTGCCTGCTTTCGCACATTTTATTTCTCCTAGAGTAACATGAACATTAATACACTAGCCATACCCCACTAGCACCCAATTTCCTAACCTTTTTTTCTCTGTGTTTCTCCTCTAAAGGATACCACCTTCCAAAATGTTGTTATAAGGCCCTAATGATTTAATGAATGTGAACATACTTTGCTGACAGTAAAACCTCACACAAATGCAGGCACTGTTATCAATTTATCATACTTCTTACCAAATTACTATGTTCCTTTTTAATCTGGTGGGTTGATTTGTCTTTGCCTAGGTTGATGCTAATGATATTTTATTCATCTCATTTATAAAGTAATTATTTTACATCGATTTTTATAGTTACTATTATCAAGTAAGCCTAATAATTTTCTTAGAACCTTGTCAGTTCACATGTAGAACTATTATTGATTTATTAGATTTTGTGAATTAGTAAGTCAGAAAATGAACATGATAGATATTCAAGGTGACTACAACAGAGAACACAGTTTATTAAACTGTTTTGACAAGTGTAGCTTAATTTTAATTATTTATAGTAATATGTAATAATAGCACATGAGTAAATTCATTTAGAATATAATTTGTCAAACTAAAGTCTAATACCACTGGGCTTTTATAACTCTCCTAAAAATGATCAAATAAGAGATTAAATCATCATTTGTTTGAAAGAGGAATGTCTGTGTTTGTGATTAAAAATATCATTTGTCAGTGATATTAGTAAAATTTGACAAAGCATTAACTCTTATTTTGCTTTAAACAAAGTCTATGATATACCTGAGTACATGTTTCAGTGAGGTACCTTCCAAAAGGACTAAGAACTAAAAGTTCTTTGATCACAGTGATTTATGGCTTAAGTATAAGTAAATAAATATTGCTAATAGTCCAAATTTATCATCTGAAACTATTATTTCCTAACAATTCAAACTGCTCTTTAGGACAAAAATGGAATATTTGGATTTATTTTATCTATTTTTTCCAAAACTTCATAGTTGTATCAAGTAATGACTGCATTTTGCTTGATATTTGAAGTATACTACTGATGTTCTGTTTTTTTTTTTAGTAGATTTCTTTTTTTCTGAGTGGATTTATTATCAGTATTACAGAGAATTAATATTAAAAATAGCTCCTCTATACGACTTCCTAATAGACCTTCTGATCATCAAAGCTCCAATTTTCAGCCGGATTTAACTTCTGCTTCTCCCTTGTTCCTTTTATCCAAGTAAATTGAATTTTTTGCCAAGTCTTTGTGTGTGTGTGTGTGTGTGTGTGTGTGTGTGTGTGTGTGTGTGCATGTGTGGTAATGCCATTCCCACTCCCACTCTCCTCAGAGAGGCTTTTATCCTTTACATCCTGACATTACATTGCCTCCTGCTTGTCACTCATACTCTTGCCTCAGCTTCAAGTCCATTCTGCAGATATCCAACAGAGAAATTTTCCTTTCATCATTTCATCTCAGTCCAGAAAATTTTGAAGGCTCAGGATCATCTGCTATTTAAAATTCTTAACTGTGGGCTTGGCAGTTCTAGCAAAAACCTTTCCAAGGCTGCTTTTACGAGTGCCCAATCTAGGAAACTCAACACTGATAAGACTGCTCCCGCCAAGTAGTCAAAATGACTAACCCCCAGGCAGTCCTTACTCAGTTCCTGTTGCTGCACCTTCTCCTGGCCCCAGCCTGAAATAATTTCTCCTCTCTGTTTCAAGAGGGGAGCTTTTGTAAATCTTGTGCTGTAGACTTCCACTATTTATTTGAATCCTTTCATAACAAATAAAATATATAAAAAAAAATAACTGGTAAAATGGGTACAACACAGGTAAAAATTCAAAAGTATAAAACTTAAAAATGCCTTTGGAAAAAATAGCCAACTGTTAATTAAACAAATATGAATTTAAATGTATATCACCTCTCAAATTAACAATATTGTGGAAAGGCAATTATTTACCATCTACTCTCACTGGCAAAAAAAAACCATAGGATATTAGAGTAGAAGAAACTTAATATGGTTAAATCCAGTCCCTTCACTTAATACGTTATAAAATTGACCTCTTAGTAGGACAAATAAACTCATGCAAATTCATGAACAGAAATGGAAGTTTCCTCACTTGATATGAAATTTATTCCTGGGAACTTAAAACAAGCAATTCCCAGTAGAAGACAGATTGCTGCATATTGGTGTGTGAGAAATGGAATCTTGGCAGAGAAGAAGAAATAAGTAAGAAAATTTGAGCTAGTAATGTAAAGTGTTATCACATATGCAGAAAGTGCTAGGCAAAGAGAAGGAAGGGAAGCAAAAAGAAAATTGAAATAAGGTAAGCAATTAAAATCTTGTACCTAAAAACTGAGCTGAATACAATGGAATAAAACGAAGGCTATGCACTTAAATTAATACGTGAAAGTTTAGTTGTATTTTTTACTGCTTAGACTAAGGTTATATAGTATGCCACTATTTTATTTGACTTTTTTTTTTTTTTTTTTTTAATTTGAAGATACACTCTGACAGCAATGTGGGAGAAAGCCCTTTATCCTCCCAGGGATGTAGCCAGCTGATAGAAGGGATTGGTGAGAGTCAGGTGTGTTGTATAAATATTCTCATGAGAATGAGGCTTTTAGTTAGGTTTATATTCAGTCTTTCGACTGTATTCCTTCAGGATCCATTTTATCCTAAGCTCTATCCAGATCACTACGATGGTGTAGTTGGGGACAACGGAGTACTCTCAGCTGACAAGGACCGCAGTGCCAGATTCAAAGATAAAAGAGGTAAATATGATTTGCAACTGGAGTCTTACAGATGACATTAGATTCTCCTTAAGCCACCCTAAACCTGGCTCCAGTTACTGGACTAAATGTACAAGTTGTATGAGTTTTCTTCCCAGTGAGAAGATGCTAATTATTTTTCCATGGTTCTGTTCAGCACTTGCATCAAATTTATTTCCTAAGCCTAGAGAACTGAAGGCCCATGTTGTTTTGTTTTCCGTAGAGCGCCTATCCTGTGAACTGAGTCCGGAACATACTATTGTGCTTGATAAAATCACTTTGATAAAGATCAACAGCGCTCTCAATATATATTTGTTGATGGAATTCATAGAATGAACAATCAGTTGTGAAGTGTTTTATTGATTACCATTTTCTATAGCTTTTCCCATGGCTCTTATTTAATGTATTGTTCCTTGCAATGTTTGGGGAGAATGGAATGAAATTTGAAAAGACTATTTTTATACCTTTGGTTCAGTGTGTTTGAGAGTTTCCTTACTGATAGTTAAAAAGTGTGACATTTACTTAGCTTAAAGCTATAAAGGTTAGCTCTCATAAACTTCCTAATCCATGAAATGAGGGAAGCTATTCTGAATTTCTTGTAACCTATGGGCTGATATAAATAGTAGCTGATACACACTAGTCCTTTAAACAACAGAGGAATGGAACTGCATCTGGCAGTATGTACTATCTTAAGGTATCGTAGGTAATTTTCCATATTGAATTAGATACTAACGATGCGTCTGGGCTTATATACGCAAACAGAATTGTGGGAGGGTTTTTTTTTCAGTGTCAAAATTCAAACACAGAAGCTAATATAAGAACACAGGTACTTATACTCCTTTCTGAACTTCCTAGGAAAACAGCTTCTTAAAAATGGGTGGGGGAGGAAACAAACACCAGTGAAGGTGGTAGAGAAGGAGAAAAGATGCCTGTAGATTCTGAGCGGACAGTGCTGTGGAAAACAGAGTTTCCATCTGATCTTGCATCTTGGAAATGAGCCGGGATGGGGACAGGGTTTCCACGAGTGGGAAACTGACTCCATTGGCTTGAGGTTCTCTTTAATCTCCTTTCCTGGCCTAGGGATGTGTTGCAAATCTGAAAGAATGCAGGGTTCCTATAAAAGAGTAGTGCTAATTGTACCAAAGAAAAACTGCTGTTTTCCAGATGGAGAGATGAGAAATCTGAGAATATATGTTCTAAAAATTCTTAGAACTGGATGGTATAGAAACTAGAGCACCATTGTGCTGAGGAATATTTCAGGTCTTGTGAGTCTATTCCTTTGCTTTCCTGATATACCAATGTGGATCTCAGTGCTGGCTAAACATCAGAATCACCTGGGAAGATTTACACCCTGAGCCCTATCCTGAGCCAATTAAATCAGAATCTCGTCATGGTCGGCCCAAACATTAGATTGTTTTAAAATTACCCAGGTGATTCTAGGATATCAGCATGTTAAGAAGCACTAAATAATATACAGAGAATGATACATCTGATATTAATTATTTCATTCTAATTGCAGCAGCATGAAATGAGTATTAATGGAATCTGTTTACATTTTCCTTTTCCCATGTAAGCAAGAGACAGGAATGTACTTAGAAATCTATATTTTAAAGAGTTTCTGTGAAGCAGTAAACTCTTGTTTTGGTTAATGCAGCATTAAAAAAGTAATTAATTTCTGAGGTAGAGATCCATTTAAGGTAAATTTGAAGTGAGGAATGTATATCTTTATGTATTACCTTACCACTCAAAGTTTCTGTGATTGACTGCGTCAATGGCTGTTTTAAAAAGTGAAAAGTAAAATTTGATGTTAAATTGTGACAAAGACCAAAAGTTGAATTGCATGCATTTTAAGAATATTGCTTGAGAATCAGTAATGTACAAGGAATCAGTAATTCTAAGCTGATTATGAATATAGAATATTATTCAAATTTTATGACAGTAATTCATTGTTATATGCTATTCAGATTTGCTGATGGTGCATTTAAGCTAAAGTATCAAATATAATATTCTGACATTGCTAGAAATCTTATATTATTCATGGCCTCTCTGAAATTCTACTTTCTACAAGTCATGCTGATTAATTATAACAAATTCATATATATTTTGGTATTTTCCACATGTGCTTTAAACAAACTTTAAGTGTCTGTATATTTCTTTCATTTTTACACAAAGGAAGTAGAAGTCAATTTTCAATTGTTTAGAAAAACATTCTTCATAACCTCTTCAAGATTATGTTTTCTATTAATTATGTTTATTTTTTATAATCAACTTATTGTTCACACTAGCTTTAACAAACTTTAAATTTTTCTTTATTCCTTTGTTTTTATGCTCCTTGGCTAAGGAAGTAAAAGTTATTTTTGACATTCAGGACATAAGCTATCAATAAGAACATAATCATTAAAAGTATTCAAATTCTCTATTAAATATTAAAGATAACAGTACTTATAATTTGTAGTGCTCTTTTCTGATCCTATGGTAATTATGCTTAGCAATAAATATTGCCAGTTAATAAATTGAACTGGAGCCTGTCATAGGATGATGTGGATAGAAAAAAGTTGTAAAATATTTCCATTTAAAAATTTTTCAAGTATTCCAATAGATCTTGATATGTCATTGATTGCTTATTCTATAACAGAAAAGTCACCTTTGAAAAAGCATTTTTATTCAAAAATTCACATATCTTTTATCATTCCCCTTTAAGGGCCATGTAGCAAAGTTTAGAGAAATGGAATCTACTTAAAATGGGTGTAAAAATGGCTCCAAATAGTCTTAGGAGTGATCCTACTACAGAATAGAAAGCCATTTTCATATTCATGAAAATCAAACTGATAGTGACTTGTGTTTTATCTTTTACTCAGAGAGCAGCTTGGAAGGATTTCTTTGGGTTAACTCTGGAGCACATTTAGACTCATTTGGTCTTCGAGATTTTGCATTTAGTATTAATGAACATGCCATCCCCTTGCCTCCTGATGTAATGACACTCTGATATTCCTGCTCCATGATTGTATCAGTTCCTAAAGAGAAAACTTTGTAGTTTGGCTTAGGGAGCATAATATTTGCCCTCTCTGCTGGGAATCTGGTGTGGATAGCACTGTATTTGGGCTGTAAACCTTCTACATCCTCTGGACAGGATGCAGCTGTCAAAAAGCCCCATCATTGTTATAGGCACTAATGTGCAGACCATTCCGCCGGCCCAGCAGATGCTGGAAATAGAACTTGCTGTTAGATTCCTTGAATCTGTTCTTACATAAAAAATACAACGGATTTTTTTAAAGTTGTTTAACTACCATATCATACCAATATACCTGATCTTTGAAAAAAGACATTTGGGATTTTCAGGGATCTGTATTCAGAGAAGAATTGTGTTCTTTGAAAGAGAGGGAGATAGAGATAAAAGCAACATTTACTAAGCAACCGTTATTTGCGATGTTAGGTACTTTGTTTTTATTTCTGTAACATTTTATTTCATGAGAGAGACGGATGGAATTCAAGCATCTATGGCAATATCAACTCCAATAAATCTGATTGGTTCTTAAATTGTTTTCTATAATCCTATGTTTGACCCTTTCTTTTAATTAAAAAGAAGAAAATGATTCAAAGTAATTTAAAAATAATGTTGGGTATCTTTCATATACTATTTTATTTAATCCTTATAACAACACTTGTCAAAGAAAAATAGCTCTGACAGGTTAAACAGGCAAGGATGACTATTCAAAACTATTGCAACAAGGGACGAAGACTGAGCTCAGCTCAGCTGAAACAAGACAGGAGCATTTTTAGCTGTGATAAGCTGGTGGGAAGAACCTTCACTGGGTGAGGTTGGCCCACGTGATGACGCCACCTCTGTTTGCTGATTGCCTCCACCCTTTCTCAGAGATTGGGAGATAAGGGCAGGGATGCTATCTTTCTTGATGATTACACTTCAGAAATGATGGCTCCATGTGGAGAAAGACATTCCTGGGTTTTAAAACTGGCAAGAGGCTGAGAGAAGATCTACATCTCAAAGGGCAGAGTGAGAACTTACTACTAAAAATTTTCTAAAGTAAATTTCTGAGAAAAGGGAGGTCAGAGGAAGAACTCTGCCTGAAATTGAGTCAAGCTGAGTGGAATGTGAAGGCTGTCTTGATTACCTTTAAGAGAGACGTTTATTCCCTTGTTACTAAGACCCTGAGGCTTGGAGAGGTTAAGTTTACTTACCCTAGGTCTCCCAGCTATTAAGTGACAGAGTTGTGACTAGACCATAATTTTGATCTGCTCCAAAACCTGTGAACTTTCCAGTACACTGCAGCCTTGTGAAAATACCAGGCGAGAAGTCAACACTGGCCACATCAGAATTTTCAAAGAGTAAGTTCTTAGTTATTTTCCTAAAGCTCTCCAGCTCCTTTAAGGAAAGGATTATCTCTGACAAAGTTTTGTTCATTTGAAACTATTGTATGCTACGTGTTCTATAGTTTTCAACAATCTGAATATTTTATTGACTTAAAAGTAGATGCATCTTTAGGGCAAGAGCCATTTAATCTGCTTGCCTGTCATGTTCCTTATTCCTAATAAAGGCTTCTTACAGGCAGCAAATGAGGATCTCTTAGGATATTTATGAAACAGCTGTAGGAAATTTCCATTTTTCTGTCAAATGTAAATCATTTGTTCATAGTACTTATGAGTTAAGACACCATTTTTGATAAAGGGAAGAAGAAAAGAAGGAAAGTTAAGGGAAATAACTTCAACTATTAATAAATGGAGTTTCTTTCATTAAAATCTTAAGAGAAACGTTGTTAGGGGCTCTGAAGGATAAGGGGCAATTCTGTTGCATATCAGAATTAGGCGTGGCAGCTGGGGAGGCATCACCAGGCTCAGATTCTTATGGTAGGGTATAAACCGATGACCCAGGGAGACTGAAGTAACCAATTGGTTACTGATCAGTTTTTAGCTTCTAAGAATGGAAGGAAGCATGTAAGTTTCTCTGCACAGAATCAGCAACTATGAATATGTTTAATGTTTTTCACTTTAATAAATTTAGTCCTTTTTCAGGGTTTCTGATGAATCAGAAAGATACTTTTTACCCTCAGCAAAATCTCTTCTTGAATTTAGTAACTGCCAGGATTAATCCTTTACCTTTCCCAGCGATTCATTTACTGTAAGAAACATGGTCAATGTTGTTCATTCCTTGCTTTTAATCTTAGGATGTTTGAAAGACAAGAGACTTTTTTTTTTTTGGATAATGAATGTATCAAAAGATAGAAAATTCCAACCAATGTTCTAATCATGTCTATCATTTATTTATTTCAACTTTTCAATAGAATGGTGATTACTCATTTTTCTTCTATCAAAAGGGTCATTTTCTTTTACAGTAGCACTAATGAGCTCCTGGTTGGATTTTAACTGTCAGGAAATGATTTCCTTAGGATACCTTAAATGAAATTATCTTAAAACATCTTTACTTGAATATGTCAATGTTCTAGTAAACCTCAGACAGGGAAAAGCTAAAAATGCTGTTATTATTGTTGAGGAAATAAAGTGGATAGGGTAAAGAAGACACTCATGATTTTATGAGGTACAAGGAGCCATTATCAAGTATTGTAAACACTAGGAGAAAGATTATTATGGGTTGTATTAAGCATATCTATTTCAGAAGGAGATCAGAATTAAAGTAAATGTACATGCATAGCTTCAGATTTTTAAGAGTTTGGGAAAAGAAAGCAGAATTAAAGAAGGTGCATGGGCATTATCAAACACATTTAGTTTAAATTAGCATTTAGTTATAATGGTATCTTCAGGACATTTTTGACTAATTACCTGCAAATGCTGCCAACACTAATAGTGAGATTTTTTCAGGGAAGAATTTTATCATTGTCTGTTCAAAATATCTTCTGCATTAATTTTCAGTCTTTAGCATTCCCTTCAAAAATCTTTATAATTATACCTAATCTTGTGTATGATAGTCTCTACCTGGCAAAATTTATACTGAAAATAAACAATTTTTATTAACTCTATGATCTTAGTTTGATATTTCAAAACCAGGACAATGGCCTGATTTAAACAGCATGAGTTTTGGTGATGGTTTATTATCACATTCACAGTGGTTTGTTACAAGTTGATATACTTAAGTGTTTTGAATTTATAAAATGTTTGTCCTTCTAGAAACAAATACCATTTTAGTAATATCACAACTGTCTTGAAACAAGGATATTCTTTCTCTCTCGTGATACTGGAATTTTTTCAATCTATATTTTAGAAGGAAGACTTATAATTTGCATTGTACAGCTTTATTCTTTCAAGCATTTGCCCCAAATGGACTATAGAATTTCTAAGTTTTCAAGAAGATTAAATTTTACAAAAGTAAACAGACTACAACTTGATGACTTGTAGAGGGGATGGGGCACTTAATTGGATACATATCTCAGTTTAATCCTTGCTAGCCCATCTGCCTCCGAATTCCAAGTAGTGTTGATCTATCCTGGAGAAGTTGGGGCTATAGGAAGTCCTAAAGGTGAGAATTTCTGTTAGCCCGCGATTGTTAAGCAAGACCCAGTATTATTGTGACTCTAGAAGGCATAGAAATAGATGTTTTAGAATTTAGAGATTATTTGGGCCAAATTCTCGATTAAACATGAAGAACTGAACCCAGGACTCTTAACTTCCTATTAAGTATGCTTTTCATCATTATTCCAAAAGTGGAAAGTAAGTCATAAATGGAATTTGATGTGACATGTGTTGGAGAGCCAATATCAGGGCAACTATAGAAGTAGTTCATGTGCACTCACTGATGCCTCAATGCAAAGTGAAGGCAAGTCAAATTCCCTTTTTTATTTCCAAGCTTGTCTGTGGGTAACTGGACAGGGAGTCAGAAACTCAGTAGTAATCAGGGAACAGACTGACAATGTAAAAGAAGTTGGATGTTTGTCTATGAGAAAGACAATAGGGAGTGGTGAGCAGGGACCTTTGAAGACTCTCATGGACCAAAGACACCCTTACATTCAAAGATCCTTCCAGCATGACATCACATACATTAAAATACTCCCACGTTGTACATTAAATAGAACTTGCTGTTAAAAGTTTGGATGGATATTTAGAATTTCTTTTCGAAATTATTTGTCTACAATTAAGTATTTTGATTGAGAGTTGTCTATAATGTCTTCATAATCATATTAACTACATAGTCAGAAATACATATGAATTTTTGCCGAGAGAGAATATTGTTTTCAAATGTAATAAATTTTACCTATATGCTAAATTAAGATGACTGAATTTAGCATAATGTTACATTTTATAAGCATGTAATTAAATTCATTGACTTTATTTTGTAAAGGGTCTTTTTTTTTAATTTATCATTTTGGGGGCATTAAAGGAGTCTCAATTATTTTCAGTTACTGAAAATCCCATAGGCCCTAGTTACTCTGCCCATATATCCAATAGAAAAAAAAAAACCAAAAACTTATTAATTGGGGCATGTGACCAGCACGTGCATTAACATTAGAAGTATTTTAAAATACTCAACCAAGTAGTCTGGACTACCATGTACATAGTAGCTCACTCACCTTACCCCAGGTACACTCATCTCATTTTGAATACAGATGTATTCTTAGCGTGTATTACTACTATATTAATTTTCCATTGCTGCTGTAGCACTTTACCACAAATAGTGATTTAAAATCACCCAAATGTATTACCTTATCATTCTAGAGGTCAGAAATCTGAAATGGTTTTCACTGGACTAAAATCAAAGTGTTGGCAAGGATATGTTTCTTTCTGGAGACTCTAGAGAAGAATTCTCCAGACTTTTCCAGCTTCTAGAGGCAGCCTGCATTCCTTGGCTCATGACCCTTTCTCCATCTTTAAAGCCAGCAATGACCTGCTGAGTTTTTCTTACATGGTACTATTTTGGCACTGGCTCTTCTGTCTCCCTCTTCCACATTTCACGGACTCTTGTGATTATATTGGGCCCACCTGGATAATCTAGAATGATTTCCCATATCAAGGTCAGTTGGTCAGCAACTTTTATTTTATCTGCAACCTTAATTTCCCTTTTCCATGTAACCTAACATAGTCATTGATTCCTGAGATGAGGATGTAGACGTCTTTGGGAAACCATTATTCTGCCTACCACAACTACAATAATTGTACTTGTTTACTTATTTTCATCTGTTTCTTTCCATTGGAGTATAAACTCAGTGATAATATATAAATAGGAAACGGGAATTCAGAATCAGAAAATCTTTGAATTTAAAACATATAATTAAACCATTGATATTACAGATTAAAAATCTGAGTCCAAAAGTCATTAAGTGACTTACTCAGGTTCCTTCAGCTCCATAGTGGGTCAGACCCTGGGACTTCTAGTCAGTAGTTTTCTCTCTGTTATAAAACTGTCTGTCTATAAGTCTATATATAAGTCTATATATAAGTCTATATATAAGTCTGTATATAAGTCTATAAAACTGTCTGTCTATATGCACCCCCTTTTTCTGCATGCAATATAATTTTGAGTTTAATAGTTGGTTGAATTCATAGAATGTAGGTACCATGAAAGTTACTTGTAGGATTTAAGTATATAATACTACAGTTAATAAATATGAATGTAATTAGAATGATATAAAAGCCTTTGAATCTACCTTGACTTTAGTCAGTAATCTTTTTCTAGGCTATCCTCCTATATCACAGCCCAAGTTATATCAGAAAGCTGCTCTTCAGCCAAAATTTTGATACATTTCTAAGATCCATGAATATTACTAGTGCCCCAAGGGTTTGGTTTATGTAATTGGTATATTATGATTAGAAAACAATTAAAAAGGACAGTTCTCTGACTTAATGTCTTATTTTGTTCAGGTAATCAATTTCTTCTTATTTTGTTCAGGTAATCAATTTCTATAATATTATATTAAATAGCAATATTAAGTTCATGAAAAGAAGTGTCCACAGAAGTAAATGGCATATGTTATTATTATAGTCAGTGATTAATGTTGAGCAACCTGTTAGAATTTTTATTAAAATCAAATATAGAGGTACAGAATGTAAAATATGTAATTGGAACTGATTTAGTTCTGAAAAAGTGTTATGATAAAAATTACTTTTTGCCAGAAGTGACTTGGAGTAGGGAGTATAGAAATTAAATTGGTTTCCTAAGTCTGATCTTCAATAAGCAGCAACCTTGTTAAACTTTGAATCCTACATGCTCTGCCTTTAAAATAAATTATAGAACTTTATTATGAGAGGCACAAGCTACTGTGGAAGCTGTTTTGATTTCAGTGTTTCATGTTTACATCCTTTGCAAGTCAATGAAAAATATATAAACACCCACACACATATATTTAATTTATGACAAAATTGAGTAATAAGCAAGCTGTAAGTGAATGTGTCCCAGATGCATTCAGAAGTCAAAATTAAGTGAAAATATTCTTATTTATGCTAATACTTCATATACTGTTTAATATGATTTCCATTTAGGAATATTAAATAGTAACCAACCCTTTATCACTATGAGATAAAGTTTTCTTTATGAGCTAATACCATGTCATTTTGCATTATCATGTTCTTCTTACCATGTTAAGAAACAAAGCAAAAGCAGGTGAAAGCAGTGGTGGTGTGTACAAAAAGCAAAATAAATTACTAGATGTTTTTCCTTTTGTTATTCTGTGGCTATTCCAGAAAATGCACTATTTTTGAAGTTTGCACCAATATCTCTCATCTGCCTATCACAAATTTTAAACAGAAAAAGTGGGAGAGCCTGGTAAAAAAGCATCTCCAGAAATATTCCAACATGGAGAAATGTCAATCACAAATGGGAAAGTCTAGAAGCCTTTTCTCAGTCATCATCTTCTCCCACACCCTTGGTACATTCATTCAACATATTTTTGTCAGGCTCCTTCTTTGTCCAACTGCTTTCCAAATCCCTCCCCTTCCCTGACTCTGTGGCCAGCAGAGATCTGTCTTCCCACCTACATGACTGGTTCTCTCAGGAAGCATCACTAACTTCCTGTTGTTCTTTGAATCTAAGTGAATTCCACCATTTTTTTTCTTTAACTCTTATTAAATTTTTGTATATTTCCATTGGCAAAAAACCTCCATGGTTTCAACTCTCTACTCCATAAACACCACCAGTCATGTGCAGAGCATTAGCATTTCATCACAGTATTTATGTTTTGTTCTTCCTTCCTTCCCTAACTACATTACCAGCTATACCCCTTGAAGACAAAACTGCATCTGTTCTGCCTTGTATCACCAGTGCTGGCATAATTCCTGAGATGAATATAAGACTTAATACCTAGTTGTTGGATGAATACATAGAATGAATGAGTGAGTGAATGAATCATGATTCCTGAGAATTTTCTCTACACCAGGCAGTGTGCTGAGAGAAGAATGTGAGGGAGATAGACATTTCATTTTATCACTGAACTTACAGTCTAACAATAATTTCTATAATTGTTTCACCCTTGCTTGACAATTATTTTGATCTTAAAGTATTTTATTATAATTCAGTGGTGAGCATCTTACTAAAGAAAGTTCTTCACTAATACTTTCAAACAAATTTCCTGTTGTACAGTCATTCAGGTCAAAAGGTATGAACACTTTAAGCTGTAACTATTCCTTAACTCCTTCACTTTTTATGTAAAATAAGGGAGTTCTAACTATTGACTTATTCTTGTTTATATTTTTAGCCAGAGGAAAAATGTTTAAGGGGAATATTGTAGTTGTGTATAGTTTACTTCTAGTTAAATCATTCTTCCTGAGTTTATCTTCTAGTTATCTTTGATAATTTATTTTTGAAAACTTTTGAGGGAACTCATGGGTAGCCTGACAAAAATAATGTTTTGATTAATAAAGTCACATGGGATAGATTTGCATAGAAATCACAAAGCTGTTTCTTACACCTATGTATTTTCAACTTTCTACTCAGTCACTGGCTACAAACAAGATTGCAATGCTGTCTGTCACATATACAGTCTTTCTTCTTGCTTAGTAGTGATCTAGAAAGAGGATGGCATTTGATTTAAAAAGAAAAGGGCGTGATATGAGCAGTGTGTGGTATTTCCTTTGTGAAGAGCTTGGTGTATTATCCCCCTCATCTGAAGCTCTCCAAGAATCTGGGCTCTTTATTTGAAAAATGAACTATACCATTTAGAGTCAAGAAAGTATTCATTAAAGTTGAATGTCAGAAAGGAAACTTTACCAACAACTTTTAATGTTTTATCATTTAATATACATATCAAGATAGAAATTCTAAGTGAGATTTGCTTTTTACATTTAATTTGTAGCTTACATTCAGTACTACAATTTGAAGTGATAGAAATTGAATATTCTGCTTTTTTTCCTTCTACTGTCTAGAAATGAATTGTTAATAGACAAAAGATAAATGCCTTGTGGATTCAACCTATCATCTTTGTAATACATGATACCTGCTAGAACTTTGATTATTGGAAGTTCATATTGCAGATGCTATTTCAGAAATCCTGTAAAGTACTTCTCTGATGCAAAAGATAAAGTTTTTGCTAAATTTTCTAGAAATAGTCTGATTTCACATTCTACATTAAAATTAGAGTTTATTATTCATTTAACATATTTGAGGGCTTACTCAGTAAAGTGGAAAAACTGACGTTACATAGGAGACATTGGTCACAAATATCAGAAAACTCCAACCCATCAGGCTTAATTAAAAAAAGAAAAATTAAATAAATTAAATTTCATACCAAGAAGACACATGACTCCAGGGGTGGTGGTTCAGTAGCTAAATGATATAAGCAAGAAGCCAGTTTTTTTCTATCCTTGGTGTCTCTGGCAAACTGCCTTCATGATTGCTAAATGATTTCTGCAGCTACAGACATCACATGAGGACTCATAAGTCTCCAAAGAAGGAGAGCAGTCAGCTCCTTCTTGATTTTTTTAAAGACTTAAAAAATCTTTTCGAGAAGCCACTTAAAAGTCTTCCCTTCACTTCTCATTGGGCAACATTGTGTCTAACAACTATGCCTAAACCAATCACTGGAAATAGAAGAGAATTACAGTGTTAAGCTACTATCCATGGTTTACCCTGGACCAGGAAAGATAATGCCCTTTCCAGGACTACATAGCATATAGGGGTGCACCTAGAATAGAATCAGGACTCTGCTATCAAGGAATTATGTACAGGGATTCAGCCTTTGTTAGGCGACAAATATTACCTCCACAAGTATTACAAATTAAACTAGGTCCTGGACCTGAAGAATTTTACAGTCTAGTGTGGGAAACTAACAGGACAATAAAGGATTGTAAACAGTATCCCAGTGTATACCACTAATAGGAGTATGTACCAGATGTTACAGGGGTTATGAAGAGAAGCACTGAGGAGGGGCATATGATTTTAGATTGAGAGGAGAAAATGGAGATAATGAGGATAAGACCAGAGGCCAAATATTAATGCTGTGTGTTTATGACTGCAGTTCAGGAAATATGTTATGGTTTTCAATTTTTCAGTGCATTGTTTTAACAAATTGTGAAAGGTGTCTTAAAGATTTTTGTTGTTGCTTCAGTCACATTATAGTTTTAATTTTCAAATAAGATATGCTATTCTTGGAATATGTATGTACAAAGTGATATCTAAAGCTACATTATAGCTTTAGAGTTTGTTATTTCATACCAGGTGAGTGTGATTTATCAGGACAGTTATGATAGATGATCATGATGTTATAGTCATGTTGGCTCCATTAGTTTGACTGTATGTGATGGCATATGGATTGTAGGAAATATTTTATTCTGAGCTTTTGTTTTGGTATATTAAACATCATTAAGCATTACACAATAAATTAACTCCATCAAGGTAATTGCCAATTACAGGGTCACATAAATAGCAGAAAATGTGTTGCCTTTTTCAGTTTTTCTGTTGTAATTATAATCATAAAAGGAGAGACAGAGTAGAAATGATGACATTTTGGGTTGTAGCTGATGGGAACATTTTTATGCTCATTAAATCCATTTGCAGGCAGTACTGTGATTTCAGACAAGTTGTACAACAACAACCAGAAAAGCCAGTATTTTCTCATGAAATGCATGTTCCCAATTCTAAGTGAGACTAGGAAAACAGCATGATAGTTATAAGAGAAATCATTTAAATAGTCTCAACTTTCTATTTGTGGAAATGTTCTAATAACAGAAACTAATGACACAGATTAAGTCAAGTTCCTTTAAAAAATTATTTTATCTTGATCTCCCATGTGAATTGATGTTAGGTGAGAATGACATACTGACTTTCTAAGTGATTTGCAACCCCTAAAGATTGTATAAAGTTCATGTAAAATAAAATAACTACCAAGGATGGTCTTAATTTGGAGGAAGTCATGGCATGTTCTAACTAAAAAGTGAAAAACCCTGTACAAAGCTCTGTATATGGTAAAGGATTTTATTGATTAATTGCTGAGATATGGGCACAGAAATGGGGACAGTTGTTATAGTTTTTATTTTGTTGATATTTCATTTTGCCAACTGGGGGCAAAATAATTATTTATAGACGTAAGAAGATGATTCTTGCCTCCTGTCTCCTAGTCTACCAAATGGTACCTCCATCTCCGTGAATGCCTCACACCAGACTCAGGACTCTAGCTTTACATTTCCACGGCTCTTTTTAGTTTCCACCATTCTTCTTGTCTTCATCTTTATTTTGCCATTTCCCTACCCCAAATTATAGTTTATTAGGTTACCTTTTGATCTATTCCCATTTTCTTTATCTCTTCCAAATGCAAAAAAACAATAATGCATCTTTCTTCTACGCATATAAGAAATTAAATTCTTCCAAGACTCTCATGTGCTTTAATTCACAAAAATTCGAAGAACTGTCACTCTCTACCATATTTTTTTCTGGTTTTATCATCTTGCAGTAGAAATAGTTTTTTGAGGGAAGGAGGATAATCTATTCTCACTTCTCTTTTCCACTTTTTGGTCAAGGAGCTATCAAACAATGGAAATTTGGAAAATTAGAAATAATTGTAATTGTAGAATAATTGTAAGTGATAGAAATTTCTGCATTATGCACAATTTTACTGTATTTTTATGTTTGTTCTATATTTAGGGCAAATGTTTTCCCAAAGTGTGTCTTGAACAGTTTTGTGATGGATTTAAAAATTTTTTTTCTTTATTATTCTTTTACCTAAATGAACTGCAAGTGGCCTTTTTTGTAGTGAAAAGAGATGGACTATCCAAATACCATATTATGTAAACTTCATCAATATGGAAAAGGAAGTTCCCATCTCTCAGAGAACTATAGTAATCTTCAGTTGTTAATTAATGTATCATTTCACTTCATCATCTTAGTTTAACATTTCAGTGTATAATTAAATATCTGTATAATTTGTTTATACCAAATATATATGAAAAACCTACCACACACCAGACACTTCTAAGATTTGAGGAAACAGCAACACACTAATAGATGAGATCCATCCTTCATGGAATCTCCATTGAAAAATCAACAAATATGTGTATAATATAATATCTGTAGCAATAAATGTTTTGAAGAAAAAAAAGTTTTAAGTAACAGAGGGGCCAATCATCCTTTTTTTAAAATTAATTTTTATTGCAGTATAGTTGCTTTACAAGGTTGTGTTAGTTTCTACTGTACAGCAAAGTGAATCATCTCTATGTATACATGTATCCCCTCTTTTTTTGGATTTCCTTCCCATTTAGGTCACCACAGAGCATTGAGTAGAATTCCCTGAGCTATACAGTAGGCTCTCATTAGTTATCTATTTTATACATAGTATCAATAGTGTATATATGTCAATTCCAATCTCCGAATTCATCCCACCACACCCCCTTTCCCCTCTTGGTGTCCATATGTTTGTTCTCTACATCTGTGTCTCTATATCTGCTTTGCAAATAGGATCAGCTATACCATTTTTCTAGATTCCACATATATGTGTTAATATACAATAATTGTTTTTCTCTTTATGACTTACTTCACTCTGTATGACAGTCTCTAGGTCCATCCATGTCTCTACAAATGACCCAATTTCGTTCCTTTTTATGCATGAGTAATATTCCATTGTATATACGTACCACATCTTCTTTATCCATTCCTCTATTGATGGACATTTAGGTTGCTTCCATGTCCTGGCTATTATAAATAGTGCTGCAATGAACATTGGGGTGTAAGTGTCTTTTTGAAATATGGTTTTCTCTGGGTATATGCCCAGGAGTGGGATTGCTGAGTCATATGGTAGTTCTATTTTTAGTTTTTTAAGGAACCTCCATACTGTTCTCCATAGTGGCTGTATCAATTTACATTCCCACCAAATCATCCTTTAACCTTGAAAAAATTATTAGAGCAGACCGCTGTGAGTAGATATTTCAACAGAGAACCAAATAACATAAGGGAAGTAAACATGGCACTACCTGGGGGAAGAATATTGCAAACAAAAGGAACAATATGTAAAGGGCTTGAAGTGTGAGCCAACTTGAGCTGTTTGGTCAACAAGTTGGTCAGAAGGCTGAAGCAGAGTGAGGAATTAGGAGGGGGCAGGAACTGAGGTCATGAAAGGACCATGACTATCTGATTAATTTTACTCTTGGCTTCACTGTGATCTCCTTGAGGGCTGCACGTTTAAGTGATTTGTTTTTTATTCTCAAGATTTAGTCCAGTGTCTGAATCTGGTACATACTAGGTCTTTCAGTAAATATTTGTTGAAAAAAATTGACTGAGATGCAGGGGTTAAGGCCATTCAGATGTTTGGTCAATCAGAGCAGAATGAACAAAACAGAGCAGAATATTCAGGGGCCTCCAGCCGTGATGCAACTGAAAGATACTAGGTACCAGGAGACACTGCAAGAAAGAAGCAAGAGAAGTGAGTGGATGCCAGACCATAGAGGGCTCTTGGTACTACTTGGAAGAGCTAGGATTTTATTTTCTAGCTAAGCGCAGAGTTGATGGTAGGATATAATGGGATCAGGCTTTAATTTGGAGGAAAATCAGTCTGCTGGTAATATGAAAGATGAAATAAGAAGGAGGGGTCATATATAATATAATAATATATAAAAGATATATTAATGTGGCAGAATCTATGGGATTTCAAATATATTATATATTTGGGGTTAAGGAGAGAAGGTAGTCTTTGAGGTACCCAGTTTCCTGCTTAGGGACCTGATAACAGTGATGCCACTCATTGGCATTGGCATCAGAGCATGGAGATCAGATTCTGGGGATAGGGAACAATATTACCATTTATTGTTTGAATTGTTAGTTGTAGGTCTGGTTGACTGGATTTAAACAACAAGTAGGGAAAGGACTGTGTGTTATATCATTTTGTCGTCCATTTCTTCTGGCATGATGACTTACACATGCAGTTCTTCATAAAATATTTATTAAGAATTTTACATATCAGCATCTTGTATTAGGTTCACATTATAAGCTTGAAGAAAGGGGGAAAAAAAGAACTGTGTGATTGAAGTGGTATATAATTTCCTCTCATTTTTCCATGGGAGTAAAAAGATTACAGTGAAGAGTCTTAGCACAGAGCACTGAAAGGAGTTATCTGTTATCTTTGCCATATTGTCCATGAAACAAGATGATACAAAAATTCCCAAATTCATTCAAGGATTTGTGGTACCAACAGATGCAAAAATCTTGAAAAAAGGATTTAGACACATTGCATTAATTATGATAAAAAAATCAAAACCCCAATGCACTGTTCTCAATTTTTCAAGGTATGTAAAAAGGATCAAATATTTTTATTTCCCTAAAGAAGGTAATTTTCATCAACAAACTCTATTAAAACATCAATTGATTACCTAGGCTAGTCTAATATCAAATAATGAGTGTTTAGTTGCAATTCTTCTGACTGGTTTGTTAAATAAGTTCCTTTTACTCATGCCAAATATCTCCCTTCTGGGGAATTTGTCTTAATGTCTAGGTCATCTCTCCAAAATTATGGTGTTACTGTGCTCTATTTCACATAGCTGTGAAATGAAAACAAGGAGTCATAAAATTAAAATGGCTAATATGCTTTTTTAATATCATTATGTGACTAATGAGTAGCTATAATATCTCTTGTACCTAAAGCACTATATTTGTCTTTCATCCTGCAATTAAGGAGAATATACAATACCCTGGAAATGTATCATATATACAAAATATTGGACATTTAGTTGCCTGAGATGTCTACTGGTTCCAGCAATTTCACAGCTTTTCAACAAATTTAGAGTGACCTATAGTATATCAGGCACTGTGCAGGCAGTGGAGAAGCAAAAACAAATTATGACATGTTTGCTGCCCTTCAGAGACTATGTTTAAAAATATATTATTTTAATATTTAACACTTCTGTACTTATATTTCAAAATTGTTAATATTTTTTAAAATTAGGGATGGTTATGGCCACTTTAAATTACATTAATTGAAAAAAAATTACATTTATAACATTTTTACGAATATTTCTTAGGATCAATTTAATTTATATCATCATTGATTTTCTATGCAGAGATGTAAGTCTAGATATAGATATATAGGTTTTTTCTCCTCACCAATATGTGTGGGATATTACTTAATGCCTTTTATAGCTTTGAGGGGAAATATTCCTTTTTAAATTTTCTCCTTTGACCAGACTTGTGTCTTGATGGCAGAAAGTTATATTTAATAATTTTATAATCAAAAATCTCTTCACTGTCTACAGCCAGCTGCAGCCCCAGTCTCACATCAGGCCTTCTGGGAGCCCCCTCTAACGCTCCCACGCACCCACCACCAGCATTCTGGGTAGCAAGCAACTTCTGTCCTTCCTGTGGAATTCTCCTGTTGGACTATGAACTCCTGTTCACTCTTCTGAGTGCTCAAGGTCCTAAAAACAAAACTGGACAAAAGTTATGTTGAATTATCTTTTCCTTGAATGAATAATATAGTGAGGAAACAGAGGAACACCTGTCATCTAAGGGAGGGACTCAGAGAGCTCCACCTGCAGCATATCCATAATCCAGTCTCTGAGATTTTAGAGTTTGGAGAAGCTCTGATAATAACAACGTTTGGGGATGTCTTGGAAAAGGGGGAAGGCTTATTATGCTAAACGTATGTCTTTGTACTTGGCACTAAATTTGTTCATTTTGTGTAATTAAAAGTATCTTTTAGCCAGTCAGTGTTGAATATAGTGAATAAGAGAATGCCTTGGGCTTCATGAGATATCCGTAATTCTGATAATGCTTTGAATGTAACACATAAGGAAAGTTGAGATGTAAATAGTTCTTTTTTGCTAAACAAAAGAAGAGCAGAACAGAGAATTATCTCCTTCAGATTCAAACAGTATAATAATTATCAGTGGGTGTCAAGAAATCACAGTTGCACTTTTCCTCTGTGAGCCTTCTCTTGGCAGCGCAGCTGGAAGTGAAGGTTAGGGCTGAGCTGCTTAAAGGTCATGCGACAGGGGGCGGGGAGTGGGGGAATAGTAATGTTTCCACAGTGCCCTACAATTTACTGATTTTTTTTTTTTTTTAAGATATATAAAAAGTACGTAAGTTAACAAAACTAGAATCTTGCCATTCTCTCCTGGCTCTTGGCAAACAAAAATGGCCGGCCAATGGGATAAGCAGCTGTCACCATTATAACTTACTATTTTGATTCTTATATATCTTAATATTTCTTAGTTTAATATGTTTAATGGTTTGTAGTTTAATATTTTTAATAGTTAACAATGGCTTAGACAGAGTAAATAATAACGGAGTACTTGCTGTTGGTTTTAGTCATTTGGGATATAGACTAATGGAGAAGCCATATCTGTTGACCTTTCTGACTGACATGTCCACTTTTTATGGGAAGGAAACCATTATATGACAGGTTTCCATAAACAGGGCTGAATTCAGGGCTTTCCATACTCAGAGGGCCCCTTTGAGAGTCTCCATGACAGCTGACTCGTCCTTCTACCCACTCAGCAGGAGCTTTGTTACCATGGTTTATAGGTGTCTCATTTTTCACTTTTGTTCTCTAAAACAATTCTTCCTATTAAATAGGTTAGCTGCTCATCAACCCACTAAAATTCCTCTTTAGCTCCAGAACACCACCAAAACTTAACCCTAACCAAGATCACCAATGGTTGCTTTATTGATGAGTGATCAGTGTCCTGTCCTGGAAATTGTCTCTTCCCTTGATTTATAAGACTTTACCCACTATTCCTTCTTCTTTTCTTTTCCTTTTTTTTTTTCTTGAGTTTCCTTTCTTCTTGCCAAATGTATCTGCTCCTCCAAGATTCTGTACTTGCCTCCCTTTGCCTCACATGTTACCTACTTTACCATGATAATCCCTTTCTGTTCCATGTCTTGAAACTCATTTACAAGCTAAATTGGTGTCTTCAGAGAAATACTCTCTTCAAAGTTCCAAATGTGTGTTCACCTTTCTACTATATAACTGCATTTGGGCATCCTATAGGCAATGGAAACCCAAGGTGTCCAAGACAAAATTCCATCTCCTCTCCACAAACCTGTACTGTTAATTTCTTTTGATACTTATCACCCACACTGCTATGCAGACACCCCTTGTAACAAGCCGTGAGAACATTTCTTAAACACTTTGAATAGTTTATCTATAAAATGAGAATAATATTTGCCTTGCAGAATTGCTGTGAAGAATATGTAGTGGATCTGACAATATAGTTGTTTTAAGAATAATATGTTTTATGTATCCAAACAAAACTAAGACTTCAGATGTCAATCCTTGTTAAAATATGGAGACATAGAAAAGAAGAAGTTGACTAGTAGAGTTTTCCATAGTTTATTTTAATAATCATTAAGAAAACTTTTAATATTTAAAATTCATGAAGTCAGAGATCAGGCAAACTAGTAATAATACAGGAAAAAAATCTGAAAATTATCTAAATGTCCACAAACAAGATTGATTAAGTAAACTATAGAATACTTATTTGATGGAATATTCTATTCAATATTCTATTGACAGTGGTGGGTCAGTGTTTATAATTTAACATCATATGAAGAAATTATGATATTGAATAACGTATTATTTGGTCAAATTATGCATAAAAAGGGCACTACATGAAAATAAATTTCAAAATATATATTATAACTATATGTGGAAGCTGTACTAATTTTTTAAACACTATTTATTGTAATTTGCTTTTATAATTTAGAAAATTAAATAAAACTAGCAAAGGAGCGGTCTCTGATCTAAAAATAAGCATAAATATTTAAACAGGCCACAATATTTTGAGGTAGCAGCAATAAAAACCCTATGTTTTTCAAAATGACTTTTTTACAGAGGAGCCTAGAAACATTTTGCATATAAAAAATGACACAAAAACAGCAAATGATTTTTTCCTCTCTTGTCCAGTAAGGAGGCAGTTTTTAAGTTATTAAGTTTTAATGAAACAATTAGGAAGTTAAGGGGATATTTTTACACTGTTGGCAAATCATACCTGTCCAGATTATACTAAATTCCTATATGGTCTCCCTATTTAAGCAGTAAATGGAAGGGGATAATTTGGAATCAACTATGAACTTGAGATTTGCTGGTTTTGTTTTCTCTTGGGAATTCATGCTGACAGATTCAAGAAGAGCATTTATTCAGACTGTACAGGAAAACGCTTTATCTGTCTGTAAAAATGGAGTGTTTTTCATCTGGGCAGCAGTAACCTGCAGTCCAGGCTCTCACGTGCCTTATTTTTAACATTGTTTATTCTCACTATATGCTTGTAACCACCATTTATTACTATTAAATCATTTGTTAGTGATTATGTTTGAAGCTCATATCAATTATTTGAGAATCTTATTACAAAGCTTATAAGCATTTTCAGAATGAATAACTGAAGCTTTAATTTGGTTCTTATATAGCAAAGAGTGCCTCAAGTACCAGGTGTTCAGTACACCATTTATGCTTTTCCTCTACTGCCTGTAAGCCATTTCATTCTAACAGATGCTGCAGGAGGCTGTTCTCTCCTATTGCTGAAATCAGTGGGGCTCCGAGAGCGTATTTTGCAGATTCATTGCTCATGATTAAGTTCTTTTGAATTCTGAAGTGCTACAATGTAAAACTTCCTTTAAGCTTCCTAGAATTTATAGAAATCCCTCTGGGATGGAGAGATTTAAGCATGTGGATTGATTTCAGATAAGGATGGAGCCTTTATTTTTTTATAGCACCTGAAAGCCAGTATTATCATGGACATGGATGGTTTCTGAAATTGGACATTTCTGGATTTGTATTCAGATTCTGACACCCTCCAGCTATGTAGCCATAGGTGAATTTGTAAATCTTTCTAAGCCTTTGTCTCCTCATCTACCAAAGTGGTGGAATAACTCTTATTTCTTAACGTAATTTTGAGAATTAAAATGAATTGACATATGAAAGCATCTAGCACTGTGCATGACAGTCATAATATGTTCATTCATGGTTACTTGAGTGTCTAGTACGTGGCCAGCACAGCACTAATCATAGGTGATTCAAGCAGTCCTCTCTTTGCTGGGGTTTGCATATTTGTTTGCTTATTGTCTGTCTAGCTTTCATCACAAAGTTAGAAACTCTGTGAGAGCAAGTATCTTCTTTTGCTGACACATGGTTGTTTGACTGAATAATTGAATGAATGAAATATTATCTGATTTAAATCCTAAAGCTGCATAGTAAATGGCTACATGATAGGAGTGGAGAGGCTCAATGGGTATTTTTATCAAGGGGTAACATAAGCAAATTGGGAAATGAGAAAACAGCCTGACATCTGGGGAAAACTGTCATCAGCTGGGATGTGAAGGGTAAGGTGGGGAGGAGCATTTTGTCATGGAGGGCTTTGCGTGCTGTTCCAAGAAAGGAACTTTATTCTGTAATCCAGAGGCTTTCAACCTTTTCTATGGGGACCCAGCTTGGCTCCTCAGAGTACCTCAGAACTGCCACAGAAATGAATGGGAAGCCATGTGGATGGGATTTAGCCTACAACTCCCATTTCTCTCCCCTAACTCCAGTATAATTTGTCAACCAGAACCATTTTTATTTTCATAACCTATTTTGAGTAATACCTTTAGGGTTTGAGTACTGGCTTATTTTTAGAAATGATTTTACTTCTCTTCAATAGATAGAAATGTACTATTTTCATGGTGACAATGGAATATTTAGTGCAATAGAATGGTATGCTTGATAGATCTCCTAAGCAGCTCTCTAAAGGATGCATTTCCAGGATTCTAAGGTAGGTAACAGAGTTAATCATGGTACAACCAAGGTGGAAAATACAAGAGGCCAAAAAGATATGCAGCATTTAAGGTCATACAGACCATGAAGTGCTTGTGGAATACTCAGCAGTAGTTGTCCACCTGAAAATATAGATAGATGAATCTGAATCTTGGGAAATTTTCTGGGCTGAACACATAGATTTGAGTGTCATTTACATAAAGGCCAAATTATAAGAATAGATAAAAAATCAACCTGTGAAGATGTACAAACAGAAGAGCAGTGGGCCAAGGATGGACCTTTGGGAATGATTGGCTTTTCATAGACCAGGGTAGGACAGGGAGCAAGGAGATGAAGAAGAAATTGTAATTTTATGTGCAAAGACAACTAGGACAGTTTGGTAACAGTGGAAGCCATGAGCATGTTAAGTTTAAGAAGGGATGAGTGAGTGTGGAATGTAAGATGTCTGGTGGATTTATCAAATAGGGAGTCAAAATTATAATTCATACATATGAAAAATAAAATTATTATTTACCCTGAGATGCTTTTTCTAGCACTACTGTATAATCTAAAGTTGACTTCTCATCTGCTTAGCAGAGAATTCTCTGCTCTTTTTATTGCCTTCAGACTCACTTCTCCATATCCTTACACAGACTCAAAACTGTTCATATGGAGATTAGAGTTAATCCTTTTATCTTCTTTGAGGATGGAGATATCATTAAAACTTAAATTATACATGAATACAGCTTAGCGTTAAATGTAAACTCTTCAGCCGATTTTTAAAGTGTGGCATTTAGGTTTCACATTTGTGGGAAAGTCGAAATAAAAGATATACTTTATAATTCAACAGGTCTCAGAACCCAGCAAAATTCCTATGCATGTATCTGATAGAATATTTCCCTTGAAAATTTAGAAATCTACGTGGATAGTAGATACTTGTATTTAAAAGTGTACAGTAGACTAAAACGTGTTATAGATTCTGAATATAGAGACCAAGAATGGTGGATCACTCATCTTCATAAATGCCCTGTACATGCTCTTAAGCTATACAAGAAGCCTGGATATAATGATTTGGGACTGCTGTTCTTATGATATTTGGGGGACGCTGTTGTCACAGTGGGGTGCTGCATCTGGCTCACACCCGCTTGTAAAAGCCGATTGTGCACATCTTTTCTCAACTCTACATCCAGTCATGTCATTTGGTAGCTTGAAATTGGGTGTGGAGGGAGTATTGACCCCATGGATTTGTTTTGTTTTTTTCTTTCTGAAGAGCTAATTGTTAAAATGTTAAGAGCATATCGCTGGAGATGTATCACTGACAGAAGAGACAGGTAAATGCAATTGCCATTTATCTGCTCCTTTAGTAGGGCACTTCTTATGCCCTGGTACGCTGAAACACAATTGCATAGGGCATATATATCCCCTCTGAATTTCCACAGCGTGGTCAATTTGAAGTGAAAACACATTATATTAGTAGTTAGACCCAATTCTGTTTGGCTGCACATTCAAAATCCTGCACCATATTAACCTGTACAAGTTCATAATCACCTTTGATCCTACCATTCCAATAAACTGTTATTTTCATTATAGAACTTGTGCTAAATTTCTGCCTGTATTACTGAAAATTATTGAAATTTCTCATGCAGTATTCAAGAAGGTCTATAATCATGAACAGCATTAGACCTATGCTCAGCTCTCTCACGAATTACCTCCTCAGTAAATTTGTTATTATGCAACCGGAAAGCATCTATAGCTTTCAGACTCTAATTGGCACAGAACTTTTAGCATCCAGCCTGATTACCCAGCCTTCCCACAGTTTTCCTGAACTGGTTAAAAGGGCTCTATCAGGTCCTTGTTATCAATTATTTTCTTTCTTTCTGTCTTTTTATTTCACAGTGTATTCAATGTTTCCTTCGGTTTGGAAGAAAAAAATATGGAGCCCTTTACCAAATAAAGTGTTTTTACTATAGTTCAAGTACATTCAAGTATACTTAAAAGTTACATTTATTTTATTTCAACTTATATAATTACTTATTTAAAATTATGTGTGTGTGGGGAGGGTGGATAGATTCTACTAATTCATTAATTAAACTGTCCGATTCCCTTTTATTTTCCAATCTCCTCTTACTTAATTTTGGAATTGTTTCTTTATATTTAGAGCTCTTTTTGTGAACCTCTGAGTAATGTATAGTCACTAAATAACTTTACTCACATTTTCAGTTCAAAAAGATTTTGTTTTCCTTTTTAATTATCTGTGCCTCAGTTTTCCCATTTATACATGTACTATCCTTTAGAAATTGTTAAATGTTTGCATATCCCAAACACATGTATACTGATTCTTAGAATGTGAATAGAGGACTTATTAGGAAGTAACTTATTAGGAAAAAAATTATTTTTAAAAAACTAATTATCAGTATTTGAGGAAATTAAGACTATATTCTCACAGAAGCTATTTCTTGATAGTTTTTGTCGCTCAATCATAGAAATCTAAAAAAACATAATGTTATAAATTTCATAAAAATAACTATTTAGGGGTTAAGGCTTGGGCTTATAACCCTTCCTTTTCTCTAATATTTCAAATCTACTAGTTTCTTAAGAATTGTGTGTTTGTTTATATTTTGAGAGACATGCAAGGGAAAAATTTTTAAAAACCCATCTTCTACACTTTGAAGATAGAATAACATGCTCTGAATTTCAATATTGATCTGCTTTTTCTGCTTTAAAATCCTTTTGTGTTTCAAGCTATCTATGCCTGCTTTAGCTTAGTTATATAGGGCATAATGCAGAGCTTCATGACTTAAAGTAGCTTAGAAAAAGAAGGAGAGGCAGTATAACAACAGGTAAAAACACTGGTTGTGTTTTGTTTTATTTCTCTTGAAAACCATAATTTTTAAATGATTAAAATACATTCAACCAAATGTCTGATTCAAATTGTTTGGGGAGATATGAGTAAGTGAGTGCTGAATGGTCATGTTTTTGTCTAGCTTCTAGTGGTTACATGCATACATCTCAAAAGGTAAATCTTACTTTAGAAAGTATTTGGTTCAGTTAAGCACTTTTGAATACCCAGGATAAATACAAGTGTGTTTTTAGAGGTTTGAACTTCAGAATATCCAGGCAAATAATGATATTATATACAAGTATACTAACTGAATACTGATGTTGGGCAATGTATTGTAAAATTTTTTATAAGAACTCATAAAAATTGATACAGGAATTAGGGAATACATGAAAGAAACCAAGCCTATGAAAATGCTTCTTGGGGCAAAATTTGTACAAACTAGATATTAAGAAAGTATAGAGAATCACAGAGAAGAAATGACCAGAAAAAAGAAAAAAAAAAACAAACTTGTATTTATAGAAAATACAATCTTTCATAAAAAGTATAATGAAGAATTATTGACATTCTTGTTTAAAACACTGGGCATATCAGTAATACATCATGCAAGCTCCTAAGTATAGCCGTGTGCCGATCTTCTCTTTGATTTAATAGGCGAAAGTTAACTCTGCCGTTAAGGTAGAGGGTGAGGATAAAATGAGGGGGAACCGGCTAGCCTCATCCCTAGGTTTTCCAACCTAGGTATGATATCTTCACCATATTAAAAAATATTATATTTAGAAATTAATTGATTTAATATTATTACTTCACAACATTGTACTTTAATCCTCAGAACTTTGCTTTAGACTTTTCAAGTCATACTATTGATGAGTGCTTCCCAACTTTTGTCTACCTAATAAGTTGGATATCATCGTTATGACTGAAAGCAAGGGAATACTTTGTTTTTCTTATGATGTTTATAGTTTTATTTTATTTAATGTTTTAATTTGTAAATCATGCCAAAAAAATTTCAGAGAGAAATGAAGACAGTTCAATAGTATGGCATAGAAAGTTAGGATTTTTATCATTTTTATTAAAGTATAGTGGATTTACAATATTATATTAGTTTCAAGTGTACAACCTAGTGATTCAATATTTTTGTAGCTTATACTCCATTTAAAGTTATTACAAAAAAAAGTCTATATTTTCCTGTGCTGTACAATATGGTCTTGTTGCTTACTTATTTTATACATTGTAGTTTGTGTCTCTAAATCCCATACCCCATCTTCTCCTCTCCCCCTTCCTTCACTCCACTAGTAACCACTAGTTTGTTCTCTAAATATGTGTCTGTTTTGTTACATACAGTTGTTTGTTTTATTTTTTAGATTCCACATATAAGTGATAACATAAAGCATTTATCTTTTTCTATCTGATGTATTTCACTAAGCATAATACTCTCTAGGTTCATCCATGTTGTTGCAAATGGCAGAATTTCACTCCTTTTTATGACTGAGTAGTATCCTATTATATATATAAATATATATGTGGGTATATATATATATAATGTCTTCTTTATGTATCTGTTGATGGACACTTGGGTCGCTTTAATATCTTGTCTATTATAAATAATGCTGCTATGAACATTGGGGTGCATATATCTTTTCATATTAGTGTTTTCATTTTTTTCGGATATATACCCAGCAGTGGAATTGCTGGATCATATGGCAGTTCTATGTTTAGTTATCTGAGGAAACTCCATAATGTTTTCCATAGTGTCTGCACCAATGTGCAATACCACTAACAGTGTACTAGGGTTCCCTTTTCTCCACATCCTGGCCAACATTTGTTATTTGTAGATATTTTGATAACAGCCATTTTGATGGGTATGAGGTGATATCTCATTGTGGTTTTTGCTTCAAGAATTCACATGTCACCCTTGGGCAGGAGCCATGCTAATCTTCTCTGTATTGTTCCAATTATAGTATATGTGCTGCCAAAGCAAGCACTCTCATTGTGATTTTGATTTGCATTTCTCTCATGATTAGTGATGTTGAGCATTTTTTCATGTGCCTGTTGCCCATCTGTATATCTTCTTTGGAATAATGTCTATTCAGGCCTTCTGCCCTTTTTTTTTTTTTTAATTGAGTCATATGAGCTGTTTATATGTTTTGGATATTAACCAATTATCAGTCATATCATTTGCAAATATCTTCTCCCATTCAGTAGGTTGTCTTTTTGTTTTGTCAATGGTTTCCTTTGCTATGCAAAAGCTTTTAAGTTTAATTAGGTCCCATTTGGTGATTTTTGCTTTTATTTCTTTTGCCTTAGGAGACAGATCCAAAAAAATATTGCTACGATTTATGTCAAAGAGTGTCCTGCATACATTCTCTTATAGGAATTTTATGTTTTAAGGTCTTACATTTAGGTCTTGACTCCATCTCAAGTTTATTTTTATATATGGTGTGAAGAAATGTTCTAATCTCATTCTTTTACATGTAGTTGTCCAGTTTTCCCAGAACCACTTATTGTCTTTTCTCCATTGTATATTCTTGCCTCCTTTGTCATAGATTAATTGGGAATAAGTGTGTGGGTATTTTCCTGTGCTCTCTATTCTGTTCCACTGAGCTATATGTCTGTTTTTGTGCTAGTACCATGCTGTTTTGATTACTACTGCTTTGTAGTATAATCTGAAGTCAGGGAGCATGATACCTCCAGCTTTGTTCCTTTTTCTCAATATTGCTTTAGTAATTCAGGGTCTTTAGTGGTTCCATATAACTTTTCAGATTATTTTTTCTAGTTCTGTGGAAAATGCCTTGGGTATTTTAATAGGGATTGCATTAAATCTATAGATTGCTTGGGTAGTATGGACATTTTAACAATATTAATTCTTCCAGTCCAAGAACATGAGATATCTTTCCATTTCTTCATATCATTTTCAAATTTCTTCATCAAAGTTTTATAATTTTCAGAGTATAGGTCTTTCACCTCCTTGGTTACGTTTTTTCCTAGGTATTTTATTCTTTTGATGTGATTATAAATGGGATTGTTTCCTTAATTTTTCTTTCTGGTAGTTCATTATTAGTGTAGAGAAAAGCATCAGATTTCTGTATATTAATCTTGTATCTTACAACTTTACTGAATGTATTTATTAGTTTTAATAACTTTTTTGGTGACTTCAGAGTTTTCTATATAAAGTGTCATGTCATCTGCAAATAGTGACAATTTTACCTCCTCTCTTCCAATTTGGATGCCTTTCATTTCTTTTTCTTGTCTAATTGCTGTGCTAAGCCTTCCAATATTATGTTAAATAGAAGTGGTGAGGGTGGACATCCTTGTCTTGCTCCTGATTTTAGAGGAAATGCTTTTAGCTTTTCAGCACTAAGTATGATGTTAGCTGTGGGTTTTTCATAGACGGCCTTTATTGTGTTGAGATTTGTTCCCTCTATACCAACTTCGATGAGAGCTTTTATCATAAATGGATGTTGAATTTTGGCAAGTGCTTTTTCTGTGTCTATTGAGATGATTATGCGATTTTTATCCTTCCTTTTGTTAACATGGTGTATCACATTGATTGGTTTGCAAATATTGAACCAACCTTGTGTCCCTGGAATAAATCCCACTGGATCATGGTGTATGATCCTTTTTTTATAGTTTTGAATTAGATTTGCTAATATTTTTTCGAGAATTTTTGCATCTATATTCATTATTGAGATATTGGCCTGTAATTTTCTTTTTTTCTAATGTCTTTGTCTGGTTTTGGTATTAGGATGATGTTGGCCTCATAGAATGAATTTGGGAGTGTTTGACCCTCTTCAGTTTTTTGGAAGGTTTTGAGAAGGATAGGTATGCTCTTCTTTATGCGTTTGGTAGAATTCCCCAGTGAAGCTATCCAGTTCTGTGCTTTTGTTTGCTGGGAGTGTTTTAATTACAAATTCAATTTCATTACTAGGGGTAGGTCTGTTCAGATTGGCTATTTCTTCTTGATTCAGTCTTGGAAAATTGGATATTTCTAGAAATTTGTCCATTTCTTATATGTTGTCCAATTTGTTTAAGACTTTTTTTAATCCCTGTGGTATCTTATTTGTCCTCTTTCATTTCTTATATTGTTTATTTGAGCCCTCTCTCTTTTTTCTTGGTGAACTTGTCCAAATGTTTATCAATTTTGTTTTTTCTTTTCAAAGAACCAGCTCTTGGTTTCATTTATCTTTTCTTTTTTCTTTCTTTTTTTTTTTTTTGGGTCTCTATTTTATTTATTTCTTCTCTGATCATTATTATTTCATTCTTTCTGCTGACTTTTGGCTTTGTTTGTTCTTCTTTTTCAAGTTCCTTTATATACTAATAGGCTAGGATTTTTATTTGAGAGTTTCCTTGTTTCTTGATGTAGGCCTGTATCATTATAAACTTCCCTCTTATTTTATCTCAGTTGCTTTTGCTGCATCCCACAGATTTTGGACAGTTGTGTTCCTATTTTCGTTTGTCTTGAGGTATTTTCTGATTTCCTCTTTGACTCAAATTTTTTCCAGTAGCATGTCTTTTAGCCTCCATGTGTTTGTGCTTTTACTATTTTTCTTTGTGTAAAAGATTTCTATTGTTGTGATCAGAAATAATGCTTGATATAATTTCTATCCTTTTAAACTTGTTGAGACCTTTGGTGGCCTTACATGTAATCACTCCTGGAGAATGCTCCACATGAGTTTGAAAAGAATGTGTACTCTGCTGTCTTTAGGTGGAGTGTCCTTTAGATATCTATTAGCCTGACTAGTCTCTTGTGTCATTTAAGACCACTGATGCCTTATTGGCTTTCTGTCTTTGATGTAAGACATTGATGTAAGTGGGGTGTTGAAGTACCCTGCTACTATTTATTATAGTCAGTTTATCTCTTTATGTCTTTATTATTTGCTCTATATATTTAGGTGCTCCTGTATTGGGTGTATATATATTGATGAGTATAATATCTTCTTGTATTGATCCCTTTATCATTATATAATGTCCTTCTTTGTCTCTTGTTATAGACTTTGTTTTTAAAGTCTTTTCTGTATCATGTGAGTATTGCTATCCCCACTTTCTTGTCATTGCCATTTGTATGAAATATTTTTTTCCAGCTTCTCACTTTTGCCTGTGTGTGTCTTTAGATCTGAAGTGAGTATCTTGTAGGCAGCATGTAGATGAGTCTTCTTTTTTTTTTTTTTTGAAATGTGTTGTTGTTGTTTTAACTTTGGGTTTATTTATTTATTTATTTACTTATTCATTTATGGCTGTGTTGGGTCTTCGTTTCTGTGTGGGGGCTTTCTCTAGTTGTGGCAACTGGGGGCCGCTCTTCATCGCGGTGCGCGGGCCTCTCATTATCGCGGCCTCTCTTGTTGCGGAGCACAGGCTGCAGACACGCAGGCTCAGTAATTGTGGCTCATGGGCCCAGTTGCTCTGTGGCATGTGGGATCTTCCCAGACCAGGGCTCGATCCCATGTCCCCTGCATTGGCAGGCAGATTCTCAACCACTGAGCCACCAGGGAAGCCCCCGTCTTCTTTTTTACCCAATCAGCCATCCTGTGTCTTTTGATTAGAGCATTTAGTCCATTGACATTTAAAGTAATGATTCATAGTTATGTACTTATTGCTATTTTATTTCTTGTTTTCTGTTGTTTTTGTAGTTCTTCACTGTTCTTTTCTTCTTTTAGTTTCCTCCCTTGTGGTTTGATGCTTTTCTTTAGTGGTATGCTTGTATTCCTTTCAACCTTGTTTTTGTGTATCTATTGTAGGTTTTTGATTTGTGGTTACCATGGGGTTTGTACATGTTGACCTATAACTATATCTATTTGTTTTAAACTGGTAGTCCTTCAAGTTCAAACACTTTCTAAAAGATCTACATTTTTTACTCCCTGCTCCCACATTTTGTGCTTTTGATGTCAGACTTTACATCTTCATGTTTATTCCTTTACTTATTTTGTAGTTATACTTGATTTTACAGTTTTTGTCTTTTAATTTTTGTACTAGCTCATTTAAGTCATTGATCCTCATTCTTTACTATATATTTGCCTTTACTAGTGACATTTTTTCCCTTTCCTACTTATTTCTTGTTCTTGCTTCTTATTTCTTGTTATAGCCTTTTCTTTTCCACCTTGAGAAGACCTTTTAACATTTCTTTTCAGGTCAGTTTAGTATTGATGAACTTTTTCATTTTTGTTTGTCTGAAAAGTTTTTAACTCTCCTTCTATTCTAAATTATACTCTTGCTAGGTAGAGTATCTTAGGTTGCAGGTTTCTCCATTTTAGCACTTTGAATATATCATGCCACTCCCTTCTGGTCTTCAAACTTTCTGCAGCAAAATCAGCTGTTAGCCTCATGGGGTGTTGCTTGTATATGTCTCTGTTTTTCTCTTGCTGCCTTTAGATTTTTTTCTTTATCTTTAACTTTTCCATTTTAATTATATGTCTTAATGTGGGTCTATTTGGGCTCATCTTTTATGGGACCCTCTGTGCTTTTTGTACCTAGATATCTGTTTCCTTCTTCAGGCTTATGAAATTCCAGCCATAATTTCATTAAATACATTTTTGATCCCCTTCACTTTCTCTTTTCCTTCTGGGACCCATAAAATGTGAATGTTTGTGTACTCGATGTTATCCTAAAGATCCCTTAAACTGTTCTAATTTTTTAAATTTGTTTTTCTTTTTGCTGTTCTGACTGGGTGATTTCCATTATTTTATCTTCCAGATCACTTATGCATTCTTCTGTATCACCTAGTCTGCTTTTCATTCCTTGTAGTGTGTTTTTCATTTCAGTTATTCTTCAGTTATAACTAGTACTTTTTTATTTTTTAGTTCCTTGTTAAACTTCTCACTGTGCTCATCTATTCTTTTCCCTAATTCAGTTAGCATTCTTATTACTAATGCTTTGAATTCTTTACTGGTAAATTGTTTATTTCTGTTTCATTATTTGCTTTTCCAGGGGTTTTCTCTTGCTCTTTCAATTGAGACAAATTCTTCTCATTTTTCTTATCTTTCTCTGTCTCTGAAATTAAGTGAAACAGTTACCTATGGTGGTCTTGAAGGGTGTCCTTATGTTGGAGCATCCCTATATAGTTTACATGTGCCCAATGGCTTTGGTGGGAGAGCTGGATTTGATGAGAACACAAGTCACGTCTTTCCTCATGGTGTGCTGGCAGCTATTGCCTTGGTAGGAGGTGGAGCTGGAGATGGAGGCGTACCGCCAGCCTCAGGTGTGAAGTGGCACTTTCCCTCTGCTCAGTGGCCTTCACAACCCTATCAGGGGTAGGGTCAGGTCTCAAGTTGCTGGAGCAGAAATGCTGAGGGTTGGGTCCAGGCTAGCTCAGTTCTCTTTTAGTGTGTGCTCTTCTCCCTCCCAGCAATGGCACCCTCATCCCAGAAGGAAGCAGTGCTGGAGCAAGAGGAGCTGGTATTGATGTGAAAACTCAGTCTCCATGCACTGATGCTAAATTGAATCTCAGAGACAGAGTTTTGGGTGAAGTAGAAAAAAGTAGCCTTATTGCTTTGCCAGGCAAACGGGGACACAGAGGGCTCGTGCCCTCAAAAACTGTCCCCACCCAGGGGGATTTGGTGAGGAGTTATTTGGCAATGGTTCAAGGGCAGGGTTGCTGATAAGGATCAGGGTGTGTGCAGCGCCTGCATTCCTTTAATCTGGCCTCAGGCAACTCCTAATCAGCTTCTGTGGTTCTTGATGTTATCAAAATGTGACCTTCTCTCTGGAATGAAGAATGCTTCGTCAAGTAGTTAACATCTTCCATTTGTTGGGGTTTTTAGTTCTGTAGAAAAGCTCAAACATATTATTATGTGTATCCATTGAGGTAGAACCAGGATCCTGCCCAAGGCTGCACTGTTGTTTCTTGGCTGCTCCTACCTTGTCTCTGCATCCCCTCCCTTCCCTGACTGGCAACTGTTTAAACCTGCCCTCTGGAACTCAGGGAAGGTCATGGAGGCTGAAGTCTGTTTCCTACAAAGAAGAAACGGGGGACACAGAAAGGTTTCCATGCCCAGGAGCCCCACAGGGTCCTGCTCAGTTTCACTACTGGGCATTTGGTGAGGGTTGGGGTGAAGGCTGTACTGGTTGGGATGCCATCAGAGATCCACACTGCCTCTGGTATGCCTCCTCTGCAATTGCCAGTAGTGGCTGCCCCCTCCCTGCTCAGAACTGCTTACAGTTTGAGCTGCCTCAGTGTCTCATGGCTGAGCTTTCTCCTCAGTTGTCACAGCATTCATTTCACTGTGGGGCTGCAACACAAGGCCAGCAGGGCTGGAGTGTTTGTCAGCCCAGGCTGGGGTGCACGCTGGGTCCATCACGGGAAATCAGTCATTTACTCACAGGGTTTCAATCCACCCTCTCCACCCTGTTTCAGGAGCAAGAAAGCCTTCATGCACTCCTCACAAGTGGAATCTAGGCTTCTCACAGTACTCCTGTTAGTCCACCAGCCCTCCAGTCAGCCATGGGGGATCGCCTTCCCCTTGTCAGACCCCAGGACTGTGGCACCCAGTATGTGGCTTGAACCATTCACTCCCCAGGAAGGTTCTCTGCCCATGTAATCTCCTTTTTCTTCTGAGTCCCATCCCAGGGGCACAGATTGTGACCTGATTGGTTTTCTTCCCTTCTGATCCAATTCCATGTGGATCTTTCTTATAGCCTAGGTTGCGCAGGAGTCTTTCTGCCAGACTCCACTTAGTTTTCAATGAGAATTGTTCCACATGTAGATATATTTTTGATGTGTTCCTGGGAGGAGATGAGTTTTATGTCCTCCTACTCTGTCATCTTAATTTGACACTGGGAATGATTTTACATATGTTAGTAGGCCCTTTTAAACTATTAGTGACTTCTTATATATGAACCTAGGCCAAACCACTGTAAAAATTCATGGGCTCACAACGTATCTTAGATTTCACATCTTAAGCTCAGAGCTCAGAACTTGGCCTATAATCTTGGTAGCCACATCTGTGTACCAAGTTGATTTTACCTCATCAGAGAGTGAGTGACTGAACTGTGTTCAGTACAGTAATTACAGCTTTGAGCAGGCATGTCCTTCCTGTACAAGGCTATTTAGCAAAAAGCACTGAGCAGAGAGACAGGGTCACCTACTGAGATAAGCAAATATCAAGTTAAAGGTACTGACTGGATCAAATGCTAATCTTTGCTGAGATCTTGTTTCTTGAATATTTTTGCAACTTCATTAATTACTGCATAAAAAATGTTATTTATATACTACAAGAACACTCTTCTGGGTACTGGTAAAGAATAAAAAGACGAATAAGACATGGTTCATGTCCCTAGGGAGCATAAATAGAAATAAATAGAGGTAAGCATTAGCAAGTAGTGTAATTAGACAGGTATAATTTTGGTAAGCCATCTATACAGAAGAAATTAGAAAAAGACATTAAGACTAAACGTTCTATGCTAAGTGTTATGCTAATTATGTATCAAGAACAATACTTAAGAAGGGAGTGGTAGGACATACTTAAAGTGATGAAAGGGAAAAACCTACAACCCAGATTACTCTACCAAGCAAGGATCTCATTCAGATTTGATGGAGAAATTAAAACCTTGCAGACAAGCAAAAGTTAAGAGACTTCACCACGACCAAACCAGCTTTAAAACAAATGTGAAAGGAACTTCTCTAGGCAGGAAACACAAGAGAAGGAAAAGACTCACAATAACAAACCCAAAACAATTAAGAAAATGGTAATAGGAACATACATATCGATAATTACCTTAAATGTAAATGGATTAAATGCTCCAACCAAAAGACACAGACTGGCTGAATGCATACAAAAACAAGACCCATATATATGCTGTCTACAAAGACCCACTTCAGAGCTAAGGACACATACAGACTGAAAGTGAGGGGATGGAAAAAGATATTCCATGCAAGTGAAAATCAAAAGAAAGCTGGAGTAGCAATTCTCATATCTGACAAAATAGACTTTAAAACAAAGACTATTACAGGAGACAAAGAGGAACACTACATAATGATCAAGGGATTGATCCAAGAGGAAGGTATAACAATTGTAAATATTTATGCACCGAACATAGGAGCACCTCAATACATAAGGCAAATACTAACAGCCATAAAAGGGGAAATCGACAGTAACACAATCATAGTAGGGGACTTTAACACCCCACTTTCACCAATGGACAGATCATCCAAAGTGCAAATAAATAAGGAAACACAAGCTTTAAAAGACACATTAGATCAGATAGACTTAATTGATATTTATAGGACATTCCATCTAAAAACAACAGAATACACTGTGTTCTCAAGTGCTCATGGAACATTCTCCAGGATAGATCATATCTTGGGTCACAAATCAAGCCTCAGTAAATTTAAGAAAATTGAGATCGTATCAAGTGTCTTTTCCGACCACAATGCTATGAGACTAGATATCAATTACAGGAGAAAAACTGTAAAAAATACAAACACATGGAGGCTGAACAATATGCTACTAAATAACCAAGAGATCACTGAAGAAATCAAAGAGGAAATCAAAAAATACCTAGAAACAAATGACAATGAAAACACGACAACCCAAAACCTATAGGATGCAGCAGAAGCAGTTCTAAGACGGAAGTTTATAGCAGTACAATCCTACCTCAAGAAACAAGAAAAATCTCAAACAACATAACCTTCCACCTAAAGCAATTAGAGAAAGAAGAACATAAAAAACCCAAAGTTAGCAGAAGGAAAGAAATCATAAACATCAGATCAGAAATAAATGTAAAAGAAATGAAGGAAACATAACAAAGATCAATAAAACTAAAAGATGTTTCTTTGAAAAGATAAACAAAATTCATAAACCATTAGCCAGACTCAACAGGAAAAAAAAGAAGACTCAAATCAACAGAATTAGAAATGAAAAAGGAGAAGTAACAACTGTCACTGCAGAAATACAAAGGAGCATGAGAGACTACTACAAGAAACTATATGCCAACAAAATGGACAACCTGGAAGAAATGGACAAATTCTTAGAAAAGTACAAACTTCCAAGACTGAACCCGGAAGAAATAGAAAATAGGAACAAACCAATCACAAGCACTGAAATTGAAAGTGTGATTAAAAATCTTCCAACAAACAAAAGCCCAGGACCAGATGGTTTCACAGGCAAATTCTATCAAACATTTAGAGAAGATCTAACACCTATCCTTCTCAAACTCTTCCAAAATATAGCAGAGGGAGGAATACACCCAAATTCATTCTACAAGGCCACCATCACCCTGATAGCAGAACTAGACAAAGATGTCACAAAAAAAGAAAACTACAGACCAGTATCACTGATGAATATAGATGCAAAAATCCTCAAGAGAATACTAGCAAACAGAATCCAACAGCACATTAAAAAGATCATATACCATGATCAAGTGGAGTTTATCCCAGGAATACAAGGATTCTTCAATATATACAAATCAATCAATGTGATACACCATATTAACAAACTGAAGGATAAAAACCATGTGATTATCTCAATAGATGCAGAAAAGGCTTTTGACAAAATTCAACACCCATTTATGATAAAAACTCTGCAGAAAGTGGGCATAGAGGGAACCTACCACAACATAATAAAGGTCATATATGACAAACCAAGAGAGAACATCGTTCTCAATGGTGAAAAACTGAAAGCATTTCCTCTAAGACCAGGAACAAGACAAGGTTGCCCACTCTCACGGCTATGATTCAACATAGTTTTGAAACTTTTAGCCACAGCAATGAGAGAAGAAAAAGAAATAAAAGGAATCCAAATCAGAAAAGAAGAAGTAAAACTGTCACTGTTTGCAGATGGCATGATACTATACATAGGGAATCCTAAAGATGCTACTAGAAAACTACTAGAGCTAATCAATGAATTTGGTAAAGTAGCAGGATACAAAATTAATGCACAGAAATCTCTTGCATTCCTATACACTAACGATGAAAAGTCTGAAAGAGAAATTAAGGAAACATTCCCATTTACCATTGCAACAAAGAGAATAAAATACCTAGGGATAAACCTTCCTATGGAGACAGAAGACCTGTATTCAGAAAACTATAAGACTCTGATGAAAGTAATTAAAGATGATACAAACAGATGGAGAGATATACCATGTTCTTGGATTGGAAGAATCAACATTGTGAAAATGACTATACTACCCAAAGCAATCTGTAGATTCTATGAAATCCCAATCAAGATACCAATGACATTTTTCACAGAACTAGAACACAAAATTTCACAATGTGTATGGAAACACAAAAGACCCCGAATAGCCAAAGCAATCTTGAGAAAGAAAAACGGAGCTGGAGGAATCAGACTCCCTGACTCCAGACTATACTACAAAGCTACAGTCATCAAGACAGTATGGTACTGGCACAAAAACAGAAATATAGATCAATGGAACAGGAGTGAAAGCCCAGAGATAAACCCACGCACATATGGTCACCTTATCTTTGATGAAAGAGGCAAGAATATACAGTTGAGAAAAGACAGCCTCTTCAATAAGTGGTGCTGTGAAAACTGGACAGCTACATGTAAAAGAATGAAATTAGTACACTCCCTAACACCATACACAAAAATAAACTCAAAATGGATTAAAGACCTAAATGTAAGGCTAGACACTGTAAAACTCTTAGAGGAAAACATAGGCAGAACACTCTATGATGTAAATCACAGCAAGATCATTTTTGACCCACCTCCTAGAGGAATGGAAATAAAAACAAAACCAAATGGGACCTAATGAAACTTAAAAGTTTTTGCACAGCAAAAACCATAAACAAGACGAAACAAGACGAAAAGACAACACTCAGAGGGTTGTCTGAGGACAACCCTCTCCTCAGAATGGGAGAAAATATTTGCAAATGAAGCAACTTACAGTGGATTAATCTCCAAAATATACAAGCAGCTCATGCAGCTCAATATCACAAAAACAAACCACCCAATCCAAAAATGGGCAGAAGACCTAAATAGACATTTCTCCAAAGAAGATATACAGATTGCCAACAGACACATGAAAGAATGCTCAACATCACTAATCGTTAGAGAAATACAAATCAAAACCACAATGAGGTATCACACCACACTGGTCAGATTGGCCATCATTAAAATATCTACAAACAATAAATGCTGGAGAGGGTGTGGAGAAATGGGAACCCTCTTGCACTATTGATGGGAATGTAAATTGATACAGCCACTGTGGAGAACAGTGTGGAGGTTCCTTAAAAAACTAAAAATCGAACTACCATACGACCCAGCAATCCCACTACTGGGCATATACCCTGAGAAAACCGTAATTCAAAAAGAGTCATGTACCACAATGTTCATTGCAGCACTATTTACAGTAGCCAGGACATGGAAGCAACCTAAGTGTCCATCAACAGATGAATGGATAAGGAAGATGTGGCACATATATACAATGGAATATTACTCAGCCATAAAAAGAAACGAAACTGAGTTATTTATAGTGAGGTGGATGGACCTAGAGTCTGTCAAACTGAGTGAAGTAAGTCAAAAAGAGAAAAATAAATACCTATGCTAACACATAATATGGAATCTAAAAAAAAAAAATGGTTCTGATGAATCTAAGGACAGGACAGGAATAAAGACACAGCGGGTAGAGAATGGACTTGAGGACATGGTGAGGGGGAAGGGTAGACTGGGACGAAGTGAAAGAGTAGAATTGACATATATACACTACCAAATATAAAATAGCTAGCTAGTGGGAAGCAGCTGCATAGCACAGGGATATTACCTCGGTGCTTTGTCACCACCTAGAGGGTGGCATAGGGAGGGTGGGAGGGAGGCACAAGAGGGAGGGGATATGGGGATATATGTATGCATATAACTGATTCACTTTGTTATACAGCAGAAACTAACACAACATTGTAAAGCAATTATACTTCAATAAATATGTTTTAAAAATTTTAAAAAATCTTTATTGGAATAGGCAACACTTTTCCAACTGTATTTCCCCACCACCTTTATCTTGAATATATTGACTCTGTATGTTGGTCTGTTTCTGGCCTCTCTATTCTGCTCCTTTGATCTATTTTATGTGCATATACCAATAACAAACTGTCGTAATCACAACAGCTCTGGTCTTGATATATGGTAATGTTAAGTCCTTAGCTTCTGTTCTTATCTTGCCTTGGCTATTCTTAACCTTTCTTATTTCTACATACATTTTAGAATCAATTTTCCCATATTCCCAAAAAAGACTCCTGGGACTTTTGGGCAATTTCATTCACTACATAGATCAGTTTGAGGAAAATTCACATTTTTGATATGCAATATTCAATTCAAAACATAATGATCCCTCCATTTATTAGTCTTTTAATTTGTTTCACCATATTGTGTAGTATTCTCTATAGGAGCCTTGAAGGTGTTTCCTTAGATATATACTCCTCCATATCTGATGTATTATGCTGCTAGTATAAATGGCATATTTTGTTTATTAATTTTATTTATTTGTTTTTTTCAATATAGAAATACATCATTTTATGTTAATAAATTCAGTGATTTTGCTAGTTTCACTTACTGATTTTCATAATTTTTATATTGATGATTTCATATTTTTTATATATGCAATCAGATCATCCATGAATAATGAAAGTTTTATTTCTTCCTTCCCCACACTTATAACTTTTATTTCTTCAGTTATTTCAAAAGTTTGGTCCTTAGGGACAATGTTGAACAGCAGTGGTGCTGGGAAGTACATCTGTCTTCTTCCAGATCTCAGAGGGAAATCATTCAGTATTTTACCATTAAGTTTGATGTTTTCTCTGGGGTTTTTATAGATACTTATCAGACTGAGAAAGTTCTCTTCTCTGTCTCTCTCTCTCTCTCTGTTTTTTTTTTTTTTTCTAAGTTTTTTTTTCCTAAGTAATCATTAAAGAGTGTTACATTTTTCCAAGTTCATTTTCTGCACTTATTGAGATTATATTTTCCTCCCCTCATATTAACATTTGTCTATTATGTCTTCATTTATTCTTTTACATTTAGGTTTCTCAATCATAGTGTTTTAACATGTTTCTTTCAAACAACATATAAAGACTTTTTTGATATAATACATGAATTTTCTTTTACCATTGAATTAATTTATATTTATTGATGTGACATATGTTTGTGATTCTGTTATGTTGTCTGCTCTGTTTTTAATGCTTCTGTTTTCAATATTTTGTTATTTTTGTTTTATTTTCCTCATATCTGTTTGTTTATAATTTTGATTTGTGTGTTTGTGTGTGTGAGCACTTGCACGCATATATGTGTCTGTGTGTGCCTGTTTTCCCTCAGCTAATTTAGAAAGTTTATAATGGGTTTTTTAAGATTAGCTATTATATCAAAGACATTTAGTAGTATACATAATATTCTGAGTTAAGAGCCTTTGTTTTTCAATGCCAACTACCACTTGACCACTGTACTGATTACTGTTTTCTTATCTTTAATTTTTCCTAGTTTCCTCTTATAATTTGATGAAATAGATTAAAAGCATTACTTCTTGATTTATTTGTATATTTAATGCCTATTGGTTTTCCTTAAGGAAAGTTTAAAAAATGAATGCATCTAAACTCTTTGCATCTGTATTAGTTTCCTATTGCTGCTTTAACAAATTACCACAAACTTAGCAGTTTAAAACACTGCAAATTTTTATTATAACTTTGGATTCTAGAAATCCAAAGTCAGTCTTACTGAGCTAAAGTCAAGATGTCAGCAGGGCTGGTTCCTCCTGGGATCTAGGAGAGATTCCATTTCCTTGCCTTTTTCAAGTTCTAGAAGCTGTCCGCATTCCTTCACTCATGACCCCCTTCCATCCAGCAATTGTATCACTCCAAATTTGCTTCCATCATTCCATGTCCTTCTTTGTCATTACCTTCCTCTTATAAGACCCTTGTGACTATATTGAACCTACCTGGATAATCCAGGAAAATCTCCCCATCTCAAGATCCTTAATTTGATCACATCTGTAAATCCCCCGTTCTACCTTTTGTCATGTAATATGACACATTGACAGGTTCCTACATCTTTGGAGGGGATAGTCATTATTCTAGGTACCATGCCATCTTTCCTTTTTTTTTTCCCTTAATGTTTTCTTTTCAAGTATTTTTATATGGTTTATTTTCAAACATTTATCTCTGTTGGGGAAAGTCATCGAGAGAACATGACTGCTGATTTACCTGGGCAATCAGTGGCTCCTCTCTCCCTCCCCGGTCCTTGGAATTTACATTCTGCTCAACATTTTCACAGTGGGAGCCATTTTCAAGGTCGCAGCTCTCAGAGAGCAATGTGTTGTTGAGACCATCTGGACAGTAAACATGACTAAACCCAGTTAAGGCCTCGACACAAACTTTTAACATTCTGGCAGGCAGATGCGGAGATCTACTTGTTTCACAACTGCCCAAGACAAACCTCATATGGAAATTCCCTTGCTTATTAAAGCGGCCACCTACAGATTCAAAGTAGTCTGCCTAATTTTTTGGTCTCTCCTTGCCCTCCATGTATGGAAGCTAGTTTTAGATTTCACCCAGGAAACTCATGAGGTTGGGAACTAACAACCTCTTGTAATCCTATTTTTCCAGTTGTTCCATCTTACATTTTATGTAAATTCAGTGTGTTTTTTAATGTCTTAATTAGTAAAATTCAATTTGAGAAGTTTATGTTTGTTTTCTCCAAGAAGGTCTCACTAGTGCTATATTTTCTTGGTGATTTTTTTGTGTTTGAGGATGCAGGCTATAGCTTTTATTATGAATGTCAATGTGGTTGGTACAGTACTGTTGGGTCAAATTTTCTTCAAAATTTCAGAGTTATTGATCTAATGTATTCTGCATTTGAATTAGTGGAGAAGTCTGAAGATACCCTGATCTTTTTCCAATTGTAAGTGACTTTGAAAAATTTCTTCATCCTTGAATTTCAATTACTTAATCAAGATATATTTCATTATTGATAGTTTTATATCAAATTTTTCTCCTAGAAAATGTTATGTACTTTCATCTTAATTTCCAATTCTTCCTGTATTTCAGGAAAGTTTTCCTCTCTCTCTGAAAACATGTACATTTTATTAATGAATTTGCTCCTACAGGGAAACCAGTTATCCTTGGGTTGATCATCTTTGCCTTCCACACCCATAGTCTTTTCATTATTTGCTTTAATCACTGTTTTATCCTTTGCCTTTATTCTGAATATATTTTTTCCTGTTTGTCAGACATTTTCACCTGTCTATTCTCCTTTCTGCATTTAATATATTTACTAATTCAGTAATAGTGTACTATTGGCCCTATATTTGTCTACTCCCTCTTCAATCTCCCTTTTCATGTCTTCTCTTGTTTTATTATTTTATCTCTTAGGTGTTGATTTATTAGAACCATGTTTTCTATTAGAAATTTTAATGTAAATTATCCATTCATTTTCTTCTGAAATAGAGCTTCTGTTACTTTTCACCTCAAAGCTGCAGCAAGCCTCTGTGTGTGTTCTGTGTATGTTTGAGAGATGGTGTTTGAAAATAGGGGTGGAATTGGAATCAGCGGGGACTAGGCATAAGCCTAATCAGAAAAACTAAACTGTACCTTGTTTATCACTGTCTTATACTCTAGTTCACTTTGCAGAAGATGTATCGTAATCCATGCCAGAATTTCTTCAGGCTTCAAATAGCACCTGTTAATTTGGTGCAAATTCTAAAACTCTCTGCATTTATCAAAAAGCAGCTGCCTAAGTAGTTTTTAACCCTATTTGATCCTGGATTCCTCCGAAGTCTTTTTCTAACCCTCTACAAGCATAATAGGATGTGATTCACAATTTGATTTTAGGCCCCTGTGTTGAGTTTAGAGTGGATTGAAGATATTTTCACAGGTCCTTCTACTTTATACCACCCCAGAAATCTCTTTTCTCTTTTCTTGTGTTTAACTAAATTCTTGTTTATCCGTGGGATCTTACCTCTGGGTGTCTGAAATGTTTCTGCTTTTTCTCTCTGCTTTTCTCCCAGCAGGAGAACCAAAACCATAATGGTCAACCATGTTTCCTTTTCCTGAGGATTTTGGTCCTCTTTGAGCTGCCTCCATGTATTCTCATTATGCTCTTTCCAACCATGGATTTTTAGTACAATTTTTTCAGGATGTTGTGAAATCACCTCTTTCTTCCTGTACTTCTCATTAGACTTTTGGGAATTACATAGAGCTAAACCAAGTCATGCGTTGTAGAATATTTTTAAAAGCCCTCTCTTTCTCTGACTACCAGCTCTTGTTTTGATGACCTCTGTTGTATTTGTGGAAGTTTGTTGTTTGTTGGTTGGTAGGTTTCATTTTGTCTTTAGCCTAGTTGCACCCATATTTTTAGGTTTGGAGGCAGTGAAATTTTAAGATTTAATACAATTATATTATCTTTGGAAGTTTGTATTTAGATTTGTTAAGTCTTTTCTAAAAGTAATTTTTCTTCTATTCAATTATATTACTTTTTAATTGTTTTGGATCATTTCCATTAGTGTTCAGAATGGAAATATGTTGGTGAATGTGATTTCCATGGTGCAGGCAACCCTAACTATGACTGACTTTGGCATGAAGTTAGTGTTATTGAGGCAAACAAGATCAGCTTCCAAGCCCTGGCCCTGTTCTACTTAAGCATGATTTGAACCTGGGAAAACAACTTTCCTTTGAAGTTATAATTGATTTTTTGAATTGTACCCTCCAGTCTCTGAGGAAAATAAGAAATTTGGAGCTACAATGGGAATTCATATGCACTGTTTGGTGAAGCATATCTTAATAGGATTTCTTTAACCAAGTGAGCTAAATCTAGAACCTCAGAGTTTGGTTGACTATTTTTCCTTAACTTCTTAGGATTTACCTTTGACTAATTTCTTTCAGATGAAACACTGGATTAAGGGTTTGCACCCATCATTGTGCATTAGGACCACCTGGGAAGTTTAAAGAACAATAGCTGCCCAGGTTCTAGTGCTAGAAATTTTGTCTAAATTTATCTGGGGCCGGACTCTGATAGTGGTGTTTTTAAAAAGCTCCTGGAGGTGTTGAAAGTGTAGCCAGAGTTGAGAGCCATTGTAACAGAAAATGAGTCAGGAGGAAGATCCATCTTCAGGAGTGACAGTAAGGGAATACTGGCTTAACACTATTACAATTCAGGATAAATGAAAGTAAATTGTTTCCCCTTCACCTGGAGCCCAAAAGAAATTATTTTAATTTAAATTATTGTGCAACATCATTATTGAAAAAGAGCACTTTTCTTCCGGGGAATAAAAACAAGCTTTCCTTTGAAATTTGGATGAAAATATTAAAATCTTATTTTTACAGTCAGGTCTATTTGAGGTAAATTACTCTGAGTTGCCGAAAAATTAATTTCTTCATTGACTATTGAAGAGAAAGCTTGATTTCAGGCTTACTTGAAACTTGTTATCATTAGGAGAAAAAGAAGTTAAATGTGTATTGAAAAATCCAAACTTTTTCAAAAAAGAAACCAAACAACCTATAGATTTTTCCTCAGAGACTGGCCATATGTGTGGGGCTAGGGAGATGTCTGTAGTTTACATTTACCTGTTAACCTACTGTGCTACTAGAAGATCTTAGTCATTCGCTGTATATTCAAGTTTTTTTAAAAAAATTAATCTCAGCAGTAAATTAAGCATTCCAACTTTTTCTCTGCTAAGAACCAGTGCCATTTATCAGGGTAGAGTAAATAATGTAGGCTGAATTTTTAGCCAGGTTCAATCTCATGTGGATAGCTTCATCTTTTAGAAAATGATTCCAGTCTTGGTAGACCAGATCATATCAGTGATTCTCAAAATGTTGTAAGACTGTCAGAGGGAGCTGTCCCTGTTGTAAAAGAACAGCATCACATGTTAAGAAAACTAACCTAGTGGCCACCTTTTAAGCCACAATGGATGTCTGTAGATACACAATCTGATATTAAGTTGTTAGGTATGACTTAGCCAAGAAATACATCAATTGTACATGTAGAATCAGGTGCTTCTTGGAACCTAGGAACTTACAAAAAGGAAAGAAGGAAGAAAGGAAGGGAGGAAGGAAAGAATGAAAGAAAGAAAAAAAGAGAAGAAAGAAATCATTTAGTTTATCAAACATTTCCTAAAGTGATATTTGTAATTCATGTTGTTCCATGGATGATTTGGTTGACAAAAATATAGCTATCATAGGTATATTTACTTTCAAGAGATGAAAAAAATTACATTTGGTGCAATCTATTCCCCACATTTAAAAAATTATGCTTTTTAAGAATCATACAAAGTTAATTGATTTATCATCAATTGCCATCATGCGCTTTCTACTTACCATCAATAATTCAAAAATGTAAATGATCCCCACACTGTCAAATCTCTATGTGGGATACCATTGGTAAATATATTATTGAATGATTACACTTTTAGGATAGATGGAATTATCAAGTACCAATCAATAATGTTTGCCTTATGAGAGCAATATATTGAAATAGGAAAAAAGGTTTCTTCAGCATATTTTTAATCAATCAGGTAAGATTCACAATATGTTTAGACTGGAGTGAAGCTGACACTTTCAAAACAGCCAAGATTGAATAATATTAACCTCCTTGAGCCAAATACTGGTGATTCTCGCCAAGGAAGATATTTGTCTTAGTGTTGGAGAACGAATGCTGAACTATCACATGTTTCTCTTAAGGCATTTTTCCTTCCATGTAAAATTCATTCTTCAGTGCATTCATTCATTCTCCCTACGTTTTATATGTATCTAGTATATGCCAGAGACAGTAGCAGTGAGCTAACAATGTATATGTCAACGTGGACAATATGGAATCGTGAGAGAAATAGGCCTTAAGCAAATATTTCATCTAAAACGTTAATAATACTATGAGAGGAGAATACAAGTTCTTATGAAACATTTGGAAGATATTATCTAAGACAGAAGTTTGGGAAAGCTTATATGAGGAAATGATATTTGAGCTCAGATCTGAGATTAAAAGTCGTTCATTTAGTAAGAAAATGTCAGACAGATAAATGAAATGTGATTAAATCCTTGATGTAGAAGATAACATGCACAGGTACTTAAAGGAACTGAAAGAAGGCTTATGTGTATGAAGAAGTACTATAGACTATGAGAGACTATGTAGCAATCTAGAAATGCCAGAATGAAAATTTACTTTTATTTAAGGGAAGTGAGAGAAATGGAATGAGAGAATGATGTTTTGTTGTCAACATTGCTTAAATTGAATTTTATAATTTTACAGCTTAAATAATTTTTATTTACCCCTATAAAAAAAAAAAAAGTCTAGTATTTCTGTTGTGTATGCCAGTACCAAGTGGCAACAGTGTGCTAAAGACTTAGCCACCGAGGGCAAATAGTCAGATTTAACTGTGGATATATTTAGAACATGTTTCCTCTTTAAAAACATTATAGAGTACATATATCTATGCATTAGAACTAAATCAATGTTTTCTGTTTCATAGAAAACAGAAAAATTCTTAAGGATTTAAATTTGAAGATTTCACATGATATCCTTTATATAATTGTCATAAACACAATCTAATTTACCTTTAAAACATACATTGATTTAAATATTATTTGAGTAATCTTGCTTCTAGTCATTTGAAGACAAATGTTTTAGAAGTTTGTATTGGCTGTCTGTTTAGTTGTCAAAATCTCTCCCTGTAATCCCTCATCATAACACTAAAACTGAAAACATCTCCTATTGATATGTATCTTATGTTATTTATAGTCTCCAGGATAAACAATTAATTTTTCAACCAATTATTGAAATTTCTGAAGAAAAACTAATGTTTAGAAATTAAAATATTGTAGTCCTCAGTGTAAGGTTTAGGAAACAAAATCCTAAGTTGTTTTTTTTTTTTATTGTAATAGTATTTTACTATAAAGTTCATTGAATGGTGTACTCTCCTGCTGAAGATAATTTGGGGGTTAGGTCTTATAAGTACACATGAAGAACTGATGCACATATATTCACTAGGCACTTTCTTTTGGTCCATTATGATGTTAGGTGTTGGAAAAGAAGTGTATCATGATTCCTGCCCTCAATTAACTTGCAATCTAAGTAGGAAAGTACACTCACATATTTTTAGGATTAGAGATAATTAAAGGCTAACTGAAATGGAGATATGAAAACAGTGGGTTGGTCTAGATGAGAGCAAGATGTGTTTATTAGGAAATATTCATGGATTTTTTATACTTGAGATAGGACTAGAGAGTTGGGTAGGACTTGGCCGGCAGTGAGAAAGGGCAAGAACACACCAGAAATGTGATTGAAGTCTCAGGGTACAGAGTTGAGAATCAGAAAGGAGCTTGTGGGGCTTGGGGAGGGAAGCAGTGAAAACACTGCCCTGACTAAAGGAAGATGTATATTGAAAGTAACAGATAATAAGCTTGACTAAGGGAAGGGTCAGATTATAAGAAGTGGCAATGCTACTAGCAGACTTGCAGAGTGTGGTGTTATGCACATTAGAGATTTTTGGACAAGGCTGACAGGAAAGTGGGATAGGAGGAGAGTCAGTTTGAAAAATGAAGTTATGAAGTCAGTGTTACATTTCCAGAGCTAAGGAGTGTATATGTATGTATATGTATATATGTGTATATATATATATATATGAATATGGTAGCCCATTATATACTTGCAGTAGCTGAGTGACATACAGCTGAGCATTGAGAGGCAGAATTTTGTAGTATTTATGAATTTAAGACCTAAAATTAAACCACCTGGGTTTAAATTCTGGCTCTGACACATACTAGCTGTGTGATAACAGGCAAGCAAACTCTGTGTTTCCTGTTGCGAGCATTAATGTGTTATTATGAGTCAACAGTTAACAACAATGCCTAGAACATCATAAAGGCTATATATATATATATGTATATAACCTATTAATATTATTATTAAGCTAGCAGCAGAGTCTTAAGTAAATTGGTATAAATATATTTAAGAAAGGAAAAAGCATATGTAATTGTACAAGAAAGAAAAAGTAAACATCCATTGTAGTTTGAAATATTGTGGGTGGAAGAAATAACATGATTTGGCAACCAAATTTTGCTCCAAATTAGTAAGTAACATAGACAAATGACTTTTGTTATCCACTTCACCTACAAAAGATGTGGAAGCAGTTTCTAAGGTTTCTTCCAGTTTTGACTTTTTTGCTTTGTTGCTGCTGAGAACTTAAAGAAGGTGCTTATGTCCTAGGCTTAAAAAATTCCATCCTTAGAATACTGAGAAAACAACTCAATAACAGATTCTGTGGAATGGGCAAGATTTTGGAAGCTTTATGATGCACAAATGTTATAATCTAAATGGAAGATAGAATCCACAAACTCTTCATCAGTATGCTTGTTGTCACTTGCATCAAAGATCTAGGAAATATTAAATTGATGATTTATAGAAACAAAAAAAAAAAATAGTAGAGGAAGCAGTGATCACTAGAGCCTAGAAACAATTCTCTAAAACTCATGTCCATTTTAGCTCCTTTCTTTGGCACTATCAGGGAAATACAGATTCAAAGCTTTTTACAGAGTTTCCCCAATTCCCCAGACAAAGTAGAGAGACATGCATTGGATATATGAACTTCTACGTGGATCAGTAACTGGTTGAAATTGTTTGAAATTGCTTTCAAATGTTTGCTGTGGAAGAGGGAGAATTATTGATTGAAGAGCTTTGTGAGGTAGAATTCAAAGTGAAAGATGAAAGCTGTAAATAAAGAACATTCTGTTGAATTTAAGAAAAACACGTATAACAGAGCTGTCTAAACATGAAATAGGCTACCTTGGGAGGTCATGGGTTCCCACTGCTGACTGTTTTTAAACAGAATAGATAGCCCTGTATCAAGAAATCATGGAGAGTGTGGCATGAATGTTTGTTTTTTCCTGCCCTCCCTATATTTCCCCGTATATTTGCGCAGCAATGAATTTTGCTTAGAGGAACTAAACTACCTTCATTGGGTAAGGTCTAAGAGGGGCTATGGTAAGAGGGGCTGTTGATAGAATATCCTTTCCTCTCCTGGCCAGGTTAGCAACTTGATACAAGTTAGTCAAGAGTCTCTGCAGAATCTGAGCTGCAGGAGGTGGGAGCTTATTCCTCTCTTGAGATGGACGCAATAGAAACTGTCCATTAGTTCCCCCACCTGGGTATTCAGAGTTGCTCTAATGTCTGTACTTCTCTGGATATGGCTTTTCAATGTTTATTCTAAGAGATACTTCACACTTTTCTAATCAGTTCATAATATTTCAAAACTATCCAGATTTGCTGTCTGCTGTCTTAAAGCAAGGAATCCTAATTAATACACAGGTGTCAAGCTGCACATTAGTGATTGAACTGAATCACTGTTCAAATATCTTTAAGTCCAGACCACCTGAGATTTTCTGATTTAGAAAAATCTTTACCTCTTTTACTAGAAGATAAATAATAGAGAAATTGAGAAACGAGAAAAAATTTGGCAGGTTGAAAAATCCCAGCTACATTTTCTTCTGAATGTGAAATTGTGTGGAATTAGCCATAATTTACCTGTTGTACAGGCTTTTGAAATTTTGATTTATCTGAAGCTTTCTCTTTGGTTCCAATGTCCTGCAGTTGTTCTGGGCTTGATCTGTGACACCCTGATCTGTAGAAATGATTGAAGGACCTAACAGAGTAATTTCATGAAATCTGACATTATCAATGTCAGCTTCAACAAACGAGCAGTCACATTTAAACTGCAGGCCGGCGGGGGACTTCCCTGGTGGTCCAGTGGTTAAGAATCCATCTTGCAGTGGAGGGACGCCGGTTCGATCCCTGGTCGGGGAATTAAGATCCCACATGCCACGGGGTAACTGAGCCTTCACGCCACAACAGAGAGAATCCGGTGCACCACGACGAAGCGAAGAGCCCGGGCGCCACAACTAAGAACCGACACAACCCAAAACATAAATAAATAAATATTTAAACAACAACAACAACAACAAAAAACTGCAGGCCGGGGGACCCTGTCAGTCAGGAAAATAAGTGGAATTTACTGCTTTGAGGAGACTGAATTGATTCCCTGGGCCAAATAGTGAAGAATTCCCTGAATTGGAGGCTTTCATCTCTCCTGCTGTCAGATCCATAAGATGTTATCTTCATGTATTTAAATATGCCATCTGGGTAATTATTGGACATATGCAAATACAATGTACTGCAGATAAGAAATCTGAAACAATCCACTCTCGTTTGCCTCTTTTAGGGACTATGCCCTCAGTATCTTCTCTTTCTGTCCTCTACTTGGCTAAGCCACACTTACTCACTTAAGAGAAATACTCCACTACAAATCATTGATGGAAGTTTACATGCGACCTCCCTCATCTGTATCTCTCCTGTTGAGCTGAATTGTCTTGGCTTCTGCCAATTCTCTCCTCAATCTCTTCTCTATTTTGGTGCTCTTTAGTGATAGATCTTTATCACTGTAATCATCTTTCTAATTTTTTCTGTTAATTGGACCAGTCAAGTTCTCTAATTCGGGGAAATTGTATGTGTATGTATATATATATATATATATAAATATATTAAAATATTTATTTAAATATTCTATTAAACACAAAATATTCCATTTCCTCAGGAGTTTTCTTTGACACAGATTTCTATGTTTTATTCTCCTATTCTTGTAATCTCTCCTAAATCTTCAATTAATTTTCCTTTCTTATTCTAAATATGAACTGTTTTATTGTCTATTTTATAAACTTAAACTTCTAGATGTCTTTTTTGCCATTTAAAAAAAAGCAATCTGGATTTAGACATTCTGTTTATGTGCATGTACAAGCAAGCATACACATGGTTTTCCATTTTATTTTTTCCTTCATTCTTATTTAAGTTACTTATGGTTTATTTAGTTGCTTTTTTCCCCAGTTAGTATTTTATTCATTTATTATTTCTTCTTTGTAATTAAAGATTTTCATGGCCATAAATTTTTTGCTGAGTACAGATTTTACTGTGCTTTATTACTATTGTCATGGATTATTCTGATTTTCTGAGTCTGTACTTTTTATTCTAATTTCATAATTTTGTAAGCATATTTCTTACTTTCCTAAAAGTTTATCTTTGTCACAGTTTATTTCTAAATTCTTACTTTAAAATTTTCCACTTTTCAGAGAATATGAGATATACAATTTTCTATTCCAAATTTTATAAACTTGTAAATTACAATGACATATTCTGTAAGTCTTTTATAGACATAAGAGCAATGTACTTTTTCTATTTGAGATAGACTTCTCCCTCTTTCTTTCTTTCCACACCTTTGTTGTTCATATTAAACACTTCCTACATGCAATTTATTTTTCCTACTCTGTCCAATTCTGAAAGAGGTGTATTGAAGTCTCCCACACTGGGGTTTATCTTTTTATTCTCTTAATAGTGTCTTCAAAGAGCAGAAATTTTTAATATTTATTAAGTCCTATTCATCAGTCTCTTTTATGAATATGGTTTTGGTGTGTATCTAAGAATTCTTTGTTTAACCCAAGGCCATGAAAGTTTTATCCTATCCTTTCTTCTAGAATCTACAATCCATTTTGAATTATTTCTGTATGTGATGCTTTGTATGAATCGAAGTTCCTTTTTCATTTTTTTGATATCCAAATGTTCCAACACTATTAATGGAAAAGGATATTGTCTGCACCTTCATGGAAAATCAGTCGTCCATGCGTGGGCCTATTTCTGCACTATTTTTTGTTGTTGTTGTTCCATTGATCTATTTCTCTGTCTTTTCTGATTACTGTAACTTTATAGTAGGTCTTGAAATAAGGTAGAGTTTGTCCTCCAACTTTGTACTTTTTTTTCAAAGTTGTTTTGTATATTCTAGATCTGTATGAATTTTAGAAAAAGTCTTTAAGTTTCTCCACAAAAGCCTGTTTTGTTTTTGATTGAGATTGCATTGAATTTACAGGTCAATTTGGGCAGAATTGACTTCTAAACAACTTGAGTCTTCCATCTCATGAAAATGGTATATTACTCTATTTATTTAGGTCCCTTAAAATTTTTCTCAGGAATATTTTACATTTTCAGTCTATAAATCCTGCACATATTTTGTAAGATTTCTACCTAAGCACTTACTTTTTTATGGGTGCCTTTGTAAATGGATTCTTTGAATTTTCTACAAACTTTTGTGTCATCTTTAAATAGAGGCAAGTTTATGTCTTCCTTTCCAATCGGTACGTTTTTTATTACTTTTTACGGCAGTATCTAGGCCTTCCAATATAATGTTGAATAGAAGCAGTTGAAAAAGACCATTAAGTATGATGTTAGCTGTAGATTTTTGTTCTTTTTGTTTGTTTGTTTGTTCATGTTGATTATTAGGTTAAGAAAGACTTTCTATTTCTACTTTGTTGAGATTTTTAAATATCATAAACAGATGTTTAATTTTGTCAAGTACTTTCCTGCATCTATTGAAATATTCATATAGCTTTTCTTATTTAGTATGTGAATATAGTAACTACTAGTTGATTTTTGAATGTTGCTTTTGCCTTAGATTCCTGGGATGAACCTCAGTTGTTCATGATTTATTATCATTGTTACATAATGTTGAATATGGTTTGAGACTATTTTGTTGAGAATTTCTGTGTCTCTATTTGTAAGAGGCCTATAATCAAAGACGTTTATTTGGTTTTATTATTAAGGTAGAGCTGACTTCATTAAATGGGTTTAAAAGTGTTCTTATTTCTTCTATTTTTTTTTTTTTTTTGGAGATGATTGTGTTGAATTAGTATTATTTTTTTCCTTCAGTGTTTGCTCTAATTCACCAGTGAAACCATCTGGGCCTGGAGTTCTCTTTGTAAACTTAGCCTTTGGCTACTGCTCCCCTCCCGCAGCCAATGCCATGGGTAAATCTCCTGCAGACCTTCCTTATCTTCCCTGGTGACTTTCCATAGGAAAAGCCTGTTGGAGGGTTAAAACTCCCTATGTCTGAAGCCCCAGGGACTTCATACTCTCATACCAGCCCACATTCAGTTTTCAGCAACTTGTTAAAAAATATTAGCTCCATCTTTTTACTGGCTCATGTGCTATTTGGCAGTATCTGTTCCAGTTAGGGAAGGCCCTGTTTCTTCCTGCAGGTACCCATCTCCCTCTAGATTTCAGGATAGTTAAATGGTCTGTGGTTTCAATTCTCTGATGATTTAAAGACAAGAATTTCATTTTCAGCTTGTCAGTTTTTCTCTTGTGGTGGGAGCCATGTTCTTCCAGCTCTTAAATGAAATTTTTTGACATCTCTGAGCTGAAACTGGAAACCCAATACTATGAATTGTTGATTTTACTTAATTGAGAAGTCATCAGAACATCAAAATATTTTTTGAATCACATAACTACAAAATATATTTTATTTGGAGCAAGTATCTGTTAGTACAAAATATTTTTAGAGGCATTATTTATTTTCTGAACTAAGAAACTCATACCTATATTTATGTTCCCTTAATTCAAACTTCAAAATTGCATAGTGGCTAATCAATGGATACTTATATGTATACTCTATACCTAAATACAGAAAATTAAGGTGTTACAGGGTTAATTAGAGAATTTAAATGAAGAAAAGCACAAAATTTAACTTGAAATTAAATAAACTAGGACAAAATTTTTATATTAGGAGATTGAATAATCTGGCTGTGTCACACAAATTATTTTCCAACTGTGCATGGGGAAAATTGTTGATGTTACTTAAGCTTTGAAATATGTGTTATTCAGTAGTTCTAGGATATTATAGAAAAGCCAAATGCAAGTCTTTTTAATTTTTTGTTTTTGGATCGTTGATTGTTATTTATAATAAGGTACTCTCATACTTTTTTTTTGTCTGACATTTGAAGCAATGGAAATATAGAAGGCATAGATTTCTTACGCAATGGCAGAGTTATTTGTTATGTTCTTATTCTGAATAGTTTGAAGATATAACATTTTGCTATTAATGTTCAAATCACGCTGTAGTCTTAACTTTTTTATATTAAAAGAAAACTGTTTTCAATCAGTTCTGACCCAAGATTTGCACTTGAACTTGAAATATTACAGGTGATATGTAGAAAATTAAGGAAACAATGAAACTACTTAGGAATTTATAGTCAGCATAATCAAGTGTTTACTTTAGATTGTCAACCTATGTGCTAAAATTCTCATTAAAAATTTCCTATCTTTGCATTGAAAGGTGATAAGCATACCACTAATTTCATCTATAATACAAAATAATACCAAAGAACATATTTATGTTTTTAAGTTATGAAATTTGTGTTCAGATAGTAAGAATATGTAGAAGGAGTTCTGTATGGTATCACCAAAAAGTGTTTACAGAAAGGAAGTTCCATATGCAGTATTTCTCTTCTGAATATTCTTTGTTGTTGGAAAGAAATAGTGGAAAAGTATCAGAGAGCATTTTTATGCTGAAATTTTCCAAGATTAAATTTCAAATCAAATTTTCTTCTGTATATAGAGTTATTTTTGAGAAAAGATCACTGAGAAATTTTCCTACCTAACCACTTCCCCCTAACCCATGTTATAATGAACATGTTTGAATCCAGACAAAATGCACCTGAATCAATATGGTTTATAGTCTGAGTCTTTTAAAAATTCATTTTGTTTTAAAAGATCTGGTAGCTTTATACAGCAAATCATTCAGCAGCATGGTTTCGTTTAGATAAATATTTTTGTGGGAATTTGAAACAAATTAACTGTTAACTAAGTGGTAAAAGAGCTTCTTAGAAAAATACATCCAGCATCAACCATTTGATTTTTTTAAAAACTTAATAAAGATAAATAAGGTAAATTATTGACTCACTGTGATATACTATAAACCTAGTTACAAACTCTGTAGGATTCAAGGCTACCTATACTTTAAACTTCTTACCATATTTGATGGCACTTTGTTTATTTTAATTTTGCATTTTAAAATTCCTTTTAGGAATTCCCTGGTGGTCCAGTGGTTAGGACTCCGTGCTCTCATTGCCAAGGGCCCCGGTTCAATCCCTGGTCAGGGAAATAATAAAAATCGCACAGGCCGAGTGGGGCAGCGAAAAAAATTTTTTTTCCTTTTCATACTGGTATATTTTCAGAAGACTTGCCTCTCAGAATCCATAACAGCAAGAAAATAAGGTAAAACATTCTTGATTTGAAATATCCCAAATATGAACATACCCTCTTTCTCTCTGTCCTCATCAGTTTGTGACAGCATTAAAAAAAAAAAAGAAGGATCAAGTGAACAATCACATGGAATTACTAATCTCATTTAGTCGTCAGGACATCCTCTTTTTAGGGGCTGGTGGGTGGAAATGCTTTAGTATCCTACATTAATATAGACTAAACAAGTGAGTATTTATTTATTTACTTATTCATTTGTTGAGTATACTTGTGTAATAATCATTTACATTTGCTTCCTCAGAATTTTATGGTGTTTAACTCTAGTTATCTCTTTATTTAGGTGGCTCAAGGATTTCTCCTTTACCTTTAAAATTGTTCAATATTAGATTAGGAAGGACTGAATTTTCCTGAAGAAGCTTAGAAAATTTTAATGGATTTAGAGAAATTGATGCTAATTTTTTAAGACTGTTCTGATGATCACAATCATATATCATTTAGGATTTTGTTATTATATGAAGATGTTAGAGAAACTCAATTCCAGCTTGGGAGTGTATCATTTTTTAAGAATAATGACTTACTCTGGGGAAATATTAGACAAGATAAGACCCATGTGATATAAATTAAAAATATATTACAGTATAGACCCTGAAAGCCATGATAGAATACAGGTGCATAGATAACAGTGGAAATAATGTGAGAGTGATCAAAGAATGGAAATAAGAGAATAAGAGAAAAATCTCGCTTCATTACCTGTGTTTTCTTTTTGATTGAAATGTTAGGAAGGACAGTAAGGCTATACATTTGTGCATTAGAAATATTTTCTCATCTTACACTATCTTTGCTCTGACTAGACTTGCTTTTTGCTTAGATCAAACTAACTTAGCGAGATTCAGAACAAAAAAACTAAAATTTCCTATAAAAATTTCTTTTGGGAAGTGATAGCAGTTTATGAGATGAACATTTAGCAATTTCTACATTTCTAGATTATGTTACAGGTAGGATGGAACTGAGTCAGCTGTCCAAAGTCATGAATATATGATTTCTGTTATATCTAGTTCAGAAGTTTGAAGAACAGTATTTGGTTACAAACTTCTGCTTATTTGTGGTTTTTATGGATCAGCTCAGTTCAGGTAGCAAAAATGCTCATTACACAAATACTGAGTTCAGCTCACAGTAGTCGGTGGAAAGCAGCAGGTAGAAAACAACGGAAAAGGGAAGGAAGGATTCTCTAATGGGTAATTATATATTTTCTCAGAGAGAGAACTGGCAAAATGCTGCTTAAAAAAAAAAATCATATTGCAAAGTAAGATTTTTTTGTCTCTTTCATTCAGAGAATGTTATAAAGATAAATGGAGATAAGATTGTGGCGAATGAAGGATGAAATGCTAAGGACCTTTTTCTTTTCCCACAAGAAAACAAGAAAACGTTAATGGTTTTCAGATGAGTGATGTGATAAAAGAGCATTTGTTAAGAGATTTGTAAGAGGTCAGTCTGGTGTGCAGGGTGGACTTGGAAGTGGTTAAACTCAAGAGGTTCTAGAAAAAAGTCAAATGAATCAAATGCTTTAAAAGAAGTCCAGGAGCATAGAAAATAAGAAATGACCTTTGAATCTGACAATTAATCAGTCACTTACCTGTGAAAGTATAATTTCAGTACAGTAATATGTTGGAAAAAGGCCATAGGAGGTTAAAATTTCTCTTATATTCTGCAAGTAATATGTTAATATCAAATTAGCAAAAAGAACAGGTACATAACTGAGCCAAGAACAATAAGAAAATGGCCCTAGTTGTTGAGGCTTGCCAGAAGGGCATCAGCTTTGTTGGGATAAACTTAGAAATTGTTAATTAAATAATGGAGTCTTAGAAGTTTGACAAGATAAAGAGTGGTGCTATATCACTGTGATGATACATTGTTTTTAAATATAATATAAAAAATTACACTTGGAACTTTGGGTCAGAGTTCAGACTAGCATGATGCTGGTGATAATGATGGTGGTGATGATGAAGATCTAGGAAACGTTTATGTGATGCTACTATATGCCAATCATTGTTCCAAATGTTTTCAGATGCATTACCTCATTTAATTCTCATAACTACAATATGAGATATTGCAGGAGAATCAGGTAAGAGAGGATGGTCATGTCTCAGGTCTAGGGCAAGTTCCTGGGACTGGTGCCAAGTGAGGATCCTTGGCTTTGCACAGGAAAGAATTCAAGAGTGAGCCATAGTAAAGTGAAAGTGAGTTTATTTAGAGAGATACATTCCATTGGCAGAAAGTGGGTCCATCTCAGAAGGTGAGACTGACCCCAGGCTGTGCTTGCTGGTGACTAGTTTTTATGGGCTGGGTAATTTCATAGGCTAGCGAGTGGGAGGAATATTTTAACTATCTTGGAGAAGGGGTGGGAATTTCCAGGAATTGGGCTGCCGCCCACATTTTGGCCTTTCATGGTCGGCCTCAGAACTGTCATGACACCTGTGGTTGTATCACTTAGCATATGCTAATGTATTGCAATGAGTATATAATGAGGCTCAAGGTCCACTGGAAGTTGAGTCTTCTGCCATCTTAGGCCTAATAGGTTCTAACCAGTTTTTGTTGTATCTTTAATGGCTGTGTCATTCTTTTAATGATTGTGTCCTGCCCCTTTCCCTCCTCTCTCAGAGGTATATATGATTATTATTCCCATTTAAGGAGAAAAGTTACTTAGTTACTTAATGATATGTACTCTGATATACCTTGAGGTTTACATTTATTAACCAGAATATTTTTAGAAATGATCTTATATTTCAGTCTTCCTGACATAAGTAAATCTTAAGCAAAAGGCAAAAGAGTTGTCTTTCTCAGCAGAGGAATACCAGATCTTTAATCTTATTTATTACTAACTCTGTAACACTGGTGATAAAAAGACTAAGGGCAGGATCAAAATATACAAGTCAAAACATCTTGCTTCAGTAATCAGAAGCCATGAGGTACAGAGTAGAACTATTTTAGATGGTAATGCTGTAGACAATTGAGAATAGAATAGCACAGAGAGTACATTTTGAAGATAAACTGTTGGATTGAAATCCTGGGTCTGGAAGTTCTTAGCTATGTTAATTTCACAAGTTTCTGTATTTCTTTAACTCTTGGTTTTCTCATCTTCAAAATGAAGTTGTTGGGCTTGCTCTAGGCAAGGCAGATATAATATAAGGCAGATAGCATAGCATTTGTCTTCAATAAATATTAGTTATTGAATCTGTATTACTATTATTATTGTTTTTATATTAAAACAGGTAGAAAGAAACAAAAAGAGAGGCATTTAGTCTTCATGAAAATAGGCTATTGAGGCTACCTCTGTTTCTGTTGAACTTATTTCCTGTTTTTTATTTCCTTTTACAATTTACCCCTGTCAAGTAAAGCATTCTAAGTGTATGTCTCTTTCTTACAACTAGAAAAGCTGAAGGCAAGTTGTTAATACCAGTAATTAATTAGCCAGTTTTAGGTAAAATCAGTTGAATTTTAATTTCCTCACAGTTCATTACAATTAAAAAATATCTCAGATGGGGAAAGTTGGCTATGGGCAAAAATTGGACCCATTAGCTCTTCTCTTTTGCTGTACAGAACAAGATAAATAATAGTGCTTGAAAATAAGAACTTAATCATTTTCATTATTTTGTTGGTTATCGTCATATGAATGATCATAAAAACTGCTTTGACATGAATATTTTTGAACTATAAGGTCATGATATTTCTCATTTAAGATTAAATAATAAAGTAATAATTGTAGAATGATAACAGATAAATTGAGATCATAGGCTTGGAGAGTTGATGATGTCTATCTAACTAATGCAAATATAAGCCTCTTACAGTTGTGAGTTTGAGGAATTTTAATGAATCATATACATAAAACAAAAATGACATTTCTCATCTCTGGATTTAAATAGGAAAAAAAACTATGATATTCATATTTCTAATCGTTCTGTGAAGCTTTTGACAACTGCATTAGAGTAAAAATTTATCATTCACCTAAGATGTACTACATAAATAGAGGAGTAATTACATATAAACTTAGAATGTAAAAGTATGTTTTAATATAGCTACTTTGTTGGTAACTTTATTGTTAACTTCATTAGCATGTTACTCTAGTAGTTTTTTAAACTGTGAATATTTGTAGTTATGTACTGAGCTCTTACTTGGAATCAAATTTGACGCAAAAATAATGGAAATGGTTTCCGTTTATTAAGAAATGTGTTCAGCAGGAATTCCCTGGCAGCCCAGTGGTTGGGACTCAGCGCTTTCACTGCCGAGGGCCGGGGTTGGATCCCTGGTTGGGGAACTAAGGTCCCATGGGCCACACTGCGTGACCAAAAAATAAAAAAAAAAGAAATGTGTTAAGCAAATTTTTCTATATTCTCAAATTGTTGTATATTTATATGAGTATTGGTTTCATAATGAGTGAAAATAATAGCAAATGTGAACCAAGGCTTACTATTACTAGACACTCTGTGCTACAGGCCTCATGTGCATTAGCTCTTTGATTTTATTATTTATCAGCTTTAATCTATCTCTTCAAGGAATTAAATTATTTTTATTCTGTTGTAGAGTGTGAAAAATGATACAGAAAAATGGTAACTTTGTTTTTGCTTAGTCTAAAAATATATTTTTTTATAATGATGTAACTTTATTATATTATTTTTTAGCATATTTCCTTTCAAACATCCTTATTGGTACAAACAGAAAATGCAGTGATTAAGAGTTGTCCATTGATTTTTATAGCATTATTCCTTAAAATTTCCTTTTAAACATATATTATAATTCGTAGCACCCCAATAATTTTAGAGCTCCTTCACTGTCTTACGAAAACATTTATCTCATAAAGGATCTGTATCCAAAATATAAAAAGAACTCTTAAAACTCAATAATAAGAAAACAAAAAGTGTGAAAAAGACACATACTATATGATCCCAATTATATAACATTCTCGAAAATATAAAAATATAGATAGCATAAAAATTTCAGTGTTTGATAGGCGTTCAGAGGGAAGGATGGAGGGTTGAATAGGTGAAACATAATGTGTTTTTTTTTTCCTTTTTAGATAACATATCGTAATAGTCAATACATGACATGCATTTGTCAAAATCCGTAAAATTTTATAGCACACAAAGTGAACCTTAATATATGCAAATTCAAAAAATTATTTAAGAGATTGGGAAATCCCAGGAAGAAATGCAGAATATGTGAGAACCTAACTGTATTACAAATGTGTGAAACAATCTTTCTTAAGGGGTTAGTTGTAAAAGGTGCTGACCAAGTAACTTTGGATATGAGTGGAGTCTCCAAGACTAAAGTCAAAAGGAACTGCACATATACACTGAATGCTAGTTAATAAAGCTGTTTCTCCCTGAAGTACAAGTTAATTCTGATGCTACTGTACATGTATAATGGAATTGAACAGTTAATTAAATGAATGGTGGATGGTGGGAACCAGGTTTCTCAGTGTTGCAATGAATTTACAGATTAACAATGGGTGTAGGCCAGAATGATCCATGTGACAATGGATTGCAGTTGGAGACACGATAAGAGCTCGTATTTAGCTATTATACACACACATACACACACACACAGATGGTTATGTATAGGAATAATTATAGATATGTGTGTATGCAAATACACACATGTATTTCTTTGTGCTGTCATCCAAAGTAGCCTAAAAGCAATGACACTTCAGTAGTAATGAACACACATAGTGCCCAGATCTTGATTTTTAATAAAAGGAACCAGGGATCCTTGGAGAATGGCTGATTCTAAGACTGGGACCGGAAATACACAACATGATCTTGGAGCATCTTTTAGTACCAGAAAGTAAGGACGTGTTAAAGCACACACACCACATTGATACAGATCTGTCAAAGGGACAGAAAGAACTCCAACTGCCAAAGGTAGAACAATTTGGGTCACAAAAAAAGTAGTATTGAATTATAAATCAAAGTATAAAATAAACATCCATGAGTCTATATTGATACAAATAAATGTTTAAATATATAAGTGGAGGAGAAGAGGCTTATCTTTTATGCAGGATAATTCCAAATAATTGATGTAAATACTACGCCTTCAAGGAGGGGGAGCATAACTTAACAACCTCTGAAGTGTAAGTAATGCACAGTGACTTCCTTCCCAAAGAGCAAGAAGATTTCTTTCTTTCTTTTTTTTTTTTAATTGAAGTATAGTTGATTTACAATGTTGTGTTAATTTCTGCTGTAGAGCAAAGTGATTCAGTTATACATATATATATACATTCTTTTAAAAGTTCTTTTCCATTATGGTTTGTCACAGGATATTCAGTATAGTTCCTTGTCGGACCTTGTTGTTTATGTATTCTATATATAATAATTTACATCTAATTCTACACTCTCAATCCATTCAATCCATTCTTCCCCCACTCCCACCCCCTCTTTGCAACTACAAGTCTGTTCTCTATGTCTGTGAGTCCTTTTCTGTTTTGTAGATAAGTTCATTTGTGTTTATGATTCCACATATCAGTGATATCACATGGTATTTGTCTTTTGCTTTCTGACTTACTTCTCCTAGTATGATAATCTTTAGTTCCATTCATGTTGCTGCAAATGGCATTATTTTGTTCTTTGTTATGGCTAAGAAGTATTCCATTGTATATATGTACCACATCTTTATCCATTCATCTGTCGATGGACATTTAGGTTGTTTCCATGTCTTGGCTATTGTAAATAGTGCTGCAATGAACACTGGGGTGCATGCATCTCTTTGAATTGTAGTTTTGTCCAGATATATGCCCAGGAGTGGGATTGCTGCATCATATGGCAACTCTATTTTTAGTTTTTTAAGGAACCTCCATACTGTTCTCCATAGTGGTTGTACCAATTTACATTCCCACCAACAGTGTAGGAGGGTTCCTTTTTCTTCACACTCTCTCCAGCATTTGTTATTTGTAGACTTTTTAAAGACGGCTGTTCTGACCGGTGTGAGGTGGTACTGCATTGTAGTTTTGACTTGCATTTCTCTAATACTTAGTGATGTTGAGCATCTTTTCCTGTGCCTGTTGGCCATCTGTATGTCTTCTTTGCAGAAATGTCTATTTAGGTCTTCTACCCATTTTTCAATTGGGTTGTTTGTTTTTTTGTTGAGGAAGATTTCATCCTAATGTAAAGGGGGTAAAAAAGTGCCATTACAATGGAGACATCTGAGAAGACAGCTTCAGCCAGGTGATCAAGTCAACATCAACACTGATAAATCATGTGGATAGTATGTAAAACTCATGTTGCTATGATGTGATGAAAATGGCACTTTACTTCTGTGGTCTTTCTCCCAAAAGTCCATAACCACAGTCTAGTCATGTGAAAAATACCAGACAAATGCAAATAGTGGAGTATCCTATAAAATATCTATTATTTCCCAAAACTGTCAAGGTCATCCAAAAATAAGGAAAGTCTGAAACTGTCACAGCCAAAAGCAGCCTAAGGAGACATAATGACTAGATGTAATTATGTGGGATCCTGGAACAGAAAAGGGACATTATGTAAAACTATGGAAACCTGAATAAGGTATGGTACAATAATATTCTAGGACTACTGTAACAAAGTACCACAAACTGGGTGGCTTAAATAACAAAAACTTATTTTCTCACAGTTCTGGAGGCTAGAAGTCTAAGATCAGAGTGCTGGCTGGCTTGGTTCCTTTTGTGGGCTGTGAGAGAAAATCTGTTCCATGACTCTCCTAGCTTCTAGTGGTTTGCTGGCAATCTTTAGTGTTCCTTGGCTTAAAGAAGCATCAACCCAATCTCTGCCTCCATCTTCACATTTTTTCCTTGTGTACATGTCTGTCTCCAAATTTCCCCTTTTAATAAGGGCACTGGTCATATATAAAATTAGTTTTAACTTGATTGTTAAATGTTTGGAGAGAGAGAGAGAGACCAAAAAAAAGAAAGAAAGAAAACAACAACAAAAACCCCAACGATACCCTGGTTTCCAAGGACTTATCTAATACCCAATTTAATTTAGAGATATGGTGATATATTGAAATTCCAAGTGTTCAAATTTCTTCCATGTGTTCAATATAATTTTTGCCTTTTCCTTATGGCATGGCTGTGTAAACAGAATATGCATATAGTGCTGAACATTTCACCAGTATGGTAGACTGTACATCACCCCTCTGATGAATGGGGTCCCTTAGTAAGGAAAAGTTCAGAGGCATCATTTCCATGACTAGTGGTTTAGTAATATAACAGAAGAAGAAAATTTAAGCAAAATGTTTTATGCTTTTTCTTTAGATGAAAAATATATACCCTCATGTGTTCCTTTCCTGGGGCCAGGACAAATTACTGCCTAATTTTGAAACTACTTTCTAGAACAAAATGTAATTATTCCTCCTGGAGTTACAGGTAATAAAGGCTTTACTGTATCGTGTCTACTTTCCAGAGAAATGTAAGCAGGATTCAGTGTGTACAAATTCTTGCTAATTGAAAATACCTATCATGTTTTTTTTCAAATTTTATGTCATAGGCAATTTACTGCAAGACCTCAGTCAAAACACTTAAATAATCTAAACCCTAATTTTATTTTCTATACTTTTCATTTTTATTTGTTGTCCATGGGGTGTAAAGAAAAAAAACTGTAGGAAGCAACAAAATTAAGAACCATTAAAAAATACTGCCTTTGGGCAACTTGTGTGTCAACATATGCTAGTGGGTATTTTTTTTTTTTTTAATAACGTTTTTCCCCAGTGCTATCTTATTATCTGCAACACATTTTTTTAAATTATTTATTTATTTATTTATTTATGGCTGTGTTGGGTCTTCGTTTCTGTGCGAGGGCTTTCTCTAGTTGTGCCAAGTGGGGGCCACTCTTCATCACGGTGCGTGGGCCTCTCACTATCGCGGCCTCTCTTGTTGTGGAACACAGGCTCAGTAATTGTGGCTCACGGACCCAGCTGCTCCGCGGCATGTGGGATCTTCCCAGACCAGGGCTTGAACCCGTGTCCCCTGCATTGGCAGGCAGATTCTCAACCACTGCGCCACCAGGGAAGCCCTAGTGGATATTTTTATGTGCATGCTCTTAGTTTGCTCTGCTGAACCTCTTTGTATTTATGCTTTTTCTTATCAGTTCCATAGGAAAGAGAAAAGCTGGAATAGAAATTCAAAACTGTAAGAAAATCATACGTGGGTTGCTTTGTCTGTTAGTGCATAGACTCACTTTGGTTTGAGGAAACATTTTGACATTGATTTTAGAAAAGATTATCAAAGAGAACTTTAACAATGCACTTAATATTTGAAATGTCTACAGCACATAGCTCATTGTATTTACTTTTTCTGATTTTGACCATCCTGGTTTAATAAAAGAAAACTATTAGGATACTGGTTCATTTATGTTAGTTCATTAGCTATAACTTAACATTTGCAAACTAATGTTTGCATTTCTATTAACATCAGAAATTAGAATTTTAGACTTGATGTGATTCAGTATTAATGTTTCTTAATTTTTGTTGAGAAAAGGAACTGTTTATCTATAGACAATGTTGAAAGATTTGTGATTTTCCTGTGTCATGTTATATGTTTTATTTTTGCTATTTCCTGATTATCTTTTTCAATGTTTCTAGTTTTATTTTGTTGTGAAATATATCATGGGAGAAGGCATAGGTTTCCACCAAAATTTGTTTCCAGGAACTTGATTTTTATCAATGAAACATTTTTTAAAACTTTTATTTCGGTCATTTTTGCTTTTTGTTTGTTTTGTTTCACTTTTCCTTTGTTGAACAAACACTATAATTTTATATGCACTAACAAGTAATTTCAACAATGACTCTCTGTATAGTTTGACAACTTTTCTGATTTAAAGGGAAGAGCTATGATGGTGTGACTTTGGAAGGTCACAAATAAATGTGGGTAAGTTCAGACACAAATGTATTACAAATACCTTCTTTCAGAGGATCATTACTTCTTCAGCCTCTACTCCCCAGGAAGCTACTTAATATGTTACAGGAGTGATGCTGGCCTCTTAAGTCCAATTGATTTTAGCTCAGATAGTGGCTCTGATGCCCATATTAGGGTTATTGCAGGAACATGTTTCTTTGTTACTGGAATAGGGTATGTTAATAATTTATTTGGCTGGGTGGTGGGATATAGACAGAAAAACCCACATGGCTTCTATATGCAATTTCTTTTCTTTTGGAGAGATGGTATAGAGTAAATATTAACACTTCAAATGAGACAGATCTGTTTTACTTTTCACTAATTCCATTATTCCCACAAATTGTTTCACTTCCCTGAACTTAAGTTTCCTACTTAAGATATGTGGGAAAGGTAAACACTGAATACTCTGGCTGTGATATTGTTTCTGACACATCAGCTTTCCTAGTCAAATATTAATTGCATTCAACAAATAGATGATAGTATTTGTTAGGCAGGTTTTACAACAGTACTGAGAAGTAATAAATCTAACATTTGTTTTAAATTTTATATCAGGAAGTTTTAATATAGCCACTGTGAAAAACAGTATGGAGGTTCCTCAAGTAATTAAAAATAGAACTGCCATATGATCCAGCAATTCCATTTCTGGGTGTATATCCAAAGAGAACAAAATCATTATGTTGAAGAGACAGCTGCACCGTCATAGTCATTGCAGCATTATTCCATAGTCAAGACATGGAAACATCCTAAGTGTTGACAGATAAATGGATAAACAAATTGTGATACACACACACACCAGAATATTATTCAGCCAAGAATAATTGAACTTTGATTTTATGAATATTTCATGAATAATTGAACTTCTTTCCATTGATATGTCTGTGAGTTTCATTCATATTGTTGTACGTAGCTTTTGATTTTTATTCTCATTGTTATATACTACTATTATGGACATGTACCACAGTTTATCTATTCCAGTGTTGATAGGCATCATTAATAGTGAATTTTGGAGGTTTGGCCTATTATAAATGCTATAAACATTCTAGTCCTTATACTTTTGTAAACACATCTAAGTATTAGGTGTACACCTAAGAAGGAAGGAAGAAAATAGAGAACAAAATTATATAGTTTTTAAATGAAATGTCTTTAAAATATAAATAATAGACCATAGACTCACACATGACCATCTACTTAAGCAAATAATCTGAAATATTTTCCATTAGATATCACACATGGCTCTACTGATGTTCAAAGAGTGAAGATTTAACCAATTAGACTTAAATAAAATTAAACACATCTTTGTCTGTCTTTGATGATTCAAATGTACCCTGGAAGGACCTTACATATATAAATAAAAGTTGTTGATTTTGGCCTGTCACAGTGGTGAAAGACTGTTTAAAATAGATCAACTTAAGCAGATTGCATTATATAAACAGAAAAAATCCAACTCTGGGGAAATTTTTTAGAGTAAAGTTTTGTCTTTCCATCTTTATTTTCACTTAAGAAAAATTTTTTCAGAAAATAATTGGCTGTGAAAACTATCTTTCAATAAAGAATTCTTTTTACTTTTTTCTAAACCTCTAACTTTTACCCATTAAAAAACTCTTTGAATTACAATATGCCTGCATTAATGTCCATCTATCATTAGTTTACAACTCAGTGGATTTTCTCAAACTAAACACACTGCGTAATCAGAGCTGAGATCCAGAAAAAGATCATTATGAGTATTTCCAAAGCCACTGTAGGCTACTTTTCAGTCAGTATCTCTCGAAGTCACTGCTTTTTTGATTTTCAATGTCACAGATTAGTTTCAACTGATCTGTACTTTATGTACATGGGAAGATAAGTACATACACTTTTATAACTTCTTTCAATTGACATTATGTCTGTGAAATTCATCTATATCGTTGTAGGTAGCTTTTGATTTTTATTCTCATTGTTATATACTACTTAAAGAAATATGCCACAATTTATATATCTATACAGTATTGATAAACATCATTAATAGAGAAGTTTGCAGTTTTTGGCTATTATTAACAGTGATACTATAAACATTTTAGACCTGTGTTTTTATAAACCTATCTATTTATTAGGTCTACACCTAAGAATGGAGTTGATGAGTTTTATGTATCCATTTGTTCAGCTTTAGTAGATACTTCAAATAGTTTTTACAAAGTATTTAAGTGTACTTACATCATCAGTACATGAGAGCTCTGGTTGTATCACATCCTTCCCAAAACTTGGCATTGCCTCTCTTTTGTTTTATCTGTTCTAATAGATATGTACTGGTGTCATTTTATTTGCATTTTTCTGCTGCTTAATGAAGTTGAGCATTTTAAAAAAAAGCATGTCTTTTGGTCGTTTGGGTTTCCTCTTTTGTGAAGGGTATATTCAACTCTTTTCCTAATTTTCTATTGTGTTACCTCTTTTTTTTTCATTAATACATAGAAGTTTTAATATATTCTAAATGAGTCCTTTGTATGATATATGCATTGTAAATGTCTTCTACCTGTATGGGTTACATTGTCTCTGTAGTATCTTTTATTTACATACATTTTTAATACCCAGCTTAATTCCCTCCTTTTTTATAAATTTTCACTTAATCAGCTCAGACTGATCTTTCATGTCACTGATTTCCTAGAAACTATAATCCTCAGTATAGCACAAAAGTCTTCTTTCCCCACAAGACAATAAGCAGCTCAATTCTAGAGATGGGTATATGGTAGATGTTATTTAAATATTTGATGAAATGAATGAACTTTGAAGATATAACTGTTAGTGACAGTTTCCCAAACGGTGCTCTATTTTTTATACCAGTAAATTTTAAAAATGAGTTTAATATAATTTATATTAATAGTAAATTCTGACAAGTAGAATGTTTGATTTAAACGTATCATTTCAAAACATTGAAGTTTTATTTTTCCCCTAAATGGTGAGTATATGAAGACATAATATCAGTGACTGCTTTTTTCCAGAGGTTGGAATACCAAGAGAAAGTTAAAATATGATATGAAACCCACTTATGAAACAAGAATGTCTATGTAACCATTCTTTAATTTAATCAGTTCACATTTGCCCAAATTTGGGGAATACGTAATAAGGATTAGAGAACATTTTGATGTGATCAGAGCAAAAATTAACAGCAAATTATTTAAAAGGGTTAAAACCTAGAATTCATTTATTTATGTTAGACTTCTGGAACCCCCTACCGTTAGGAGCCATGACACTCTGTTATTACCAAGCAACACATCTCAGTCCAAATTGCAGTGTCTTGGGAGATTTAGTTGACTTGGTGATGTCTCATGGCATCATGGGAGTAAGCAGCATGTTTTCCCATGCCCAGCTCATAGAGGAAACTCTCACAAAGTTCTATGCTGATTTTACTCTGCAATAAAATAGTGTATTTCACAACTTCTTCAAGCAAAACTCTTTACATTCATCAAAACCATGCATATCCCATCATTGTAGAATAGTAATATCAGAAAAGACACAAGAATAGGGGTTTCAAATGCAGCATTATCTATCCTCCTTCACTTGAATTTGAAAATTTGAAGATGTTTGTCATCTGAGTTCTAAATTCAGCAGTCTTATCTCCCTAAATATCCAGAGATTGTTTTGATATTATAGAATCTAGAAGTATTATTTCACTATAGCCAAATCACAAAGGGATGTTGAAAACAGCCTAGCAAACTTATGTCACCAGATAGAATTAGTCATCAAAAAGGCACTATTTAAAGGAAAAGAAGTTTAAAAAGGAATAGTAAATATGGCATCTTGAACACAGACTTGAAGTCAGGTTCTCACTGTAGCTCATCCCATTTGTCTCATCCCTGCTATATATATCCTTTGCATTAAAAAAATTCCCAACTTAGAGTGAATGAGTTCTTGCCAGGCTACTTTAAAAAAAAAAAAAAAAAAACAGCTTTCTTGAGATACAATTCACATACCATAAAAACCATTTTGAAGTGTCCAATTAATGGTTTTTAGTATATTCACCAAATTATGTAACCATTACCACAATCTAATTTTAGAACATTTTATCATCCCAAAAAGAAACCCCATACTTATTAAATGTCACTTCACATACCAATTCCTAACCCTAACCAACCACTGTGGATTTTTGGTCTTTATGGATTTGTCATATTTAGACATATGTAAGTGAAATCATACAATGTGGTCTCTTCTCAATCTTAATACAGTTAATTTCACCATATTTTTGTTTCCAGTCAATATAGATGAGTCTTTTCAGAATAGTAAAAAACCACAATACCATTCTATAAAAGGTTTTAAAGAACAAGGGCTAGATATTGTAATTTATTGGTTCTTTCCTTAATATTAATTATTACTCATTTTACTATCTCATACTCTCCTCATCCTGAGATTTCTCTATAGTATATTTATCTATTGATATAATACAATATTTGGTCCCTGGTTTCTTCTATTCTCACTTCTTGGAAATTATCAGTTATTTTGCTACAGAATAAATTGAATATGGTGACTTTCTGATTCTGCCTCTAATTGTACATTTGGAGAAGCTGAAGCAAAAACATAACCCTCAAGAACTCATTATCCTTGTTTTTTTTAAATTAATTAATTAATTAATTAATTTTTTTTTGGCTGTGTTGGGTCTTCGTTTCTGTGCGAGGGCTTTCTCTAGTTGCAGCGAGTGGCGGCCACTCTTCATCGCGGTGCGCAGGCCTCTCACTGTCACGGCCTCTCTTGTTGCGGAGCACAGGCTCCAGACACGCAGGCTCAGTAATTGTCGCTCAGGGGCTTATTTGCTCCGCGGCATGTGGGATCTTCCCAGACCAGGGCTCGAACCCGTGTCCCCTGCATTGGCAGGCAGATTCTCAACCACTGCGCCACCAGGGAAGCCCCTATCCTTGTTTAATACTCAACAGGTATGGAGAAAAGAATACACTTCATTCAAAATAACCTTCTGAGTTTTTATGAGCAGGAAATTACAAGAAAAAAAATGATTACAAAATTATTTGAAAGAAATTAAAGATTTTCAGTAAGAGTTACATTTCTTATGACTTCTATTAAATTCAAAGAATGTTTGAAAGGGGCACATAATTGGCAAATTTAACTTAAGAATAACAAAATAATTCAAGAACAGGTTTGACCAATTCCTTCCCCTGCTCAGACATTGCCTACCACTGTGGTCTTGAGTGAATATACCTAAGTTATTTATATATTGCAATGAAGATAATTAAATAATGGAATGGAACTCCTTTCATATTATGGCATCTGAGAACAAAACTAGCTTAAGACATAATAAAATTGCTCTGTACGGGTGGCTATGCTTGAGAGGACGGAGTTCAAGTTGTGATAACAAAAGATACCTTAGACTGAAACTCTGCAGTATTAGCAAAGTACTCTAGTGCTTGAAAAAGACTTGCTATGTAAAGTGAGTCTTGCATCTCCTATTTCATTAGAATCTCAAAACTAAGTCATCCATCATCCCCTATTAATTTCTCTATGGTAAAACTCAATGTCCTTAACAATCTTGCCCCAAGCTTACATATCCAAACCCACTCCTCTCCTTCCTGCATGTACCCACTCTTCCAGAAACAAAATGCCACTCACTGTCCTCAAACAAATGAAGATGTCTTATGTCTTCATGCATTTCTTTGCAGACACTGTTTTCTCAGTAACTACTTCTCCCTGCCCACACCTCTGCCTGGTAAATTCCTATTAATATTTTAAGCCACAATTCAGATATCATCTTTTCTTTGCAGTGATATACAACTCATTTGCTCCTTCCTCTGAGTTCCTATAACCCTATTGTTGTATTTGTGTCATAAAACACACACACACACACACACACACACACACTGCATCTTGTCTGCTTATTTACATGTCTATCTTAAGTACTGGATTTGTAAGTTCTTTGATTGTAAGATAACAAATAACTCATTTCTGTATTTCTGGTAGCTTGCATAGTTCATGGTCCAGATTAAGTATACTACATATGTTTGTTGACTAAGTTAAAAATAAGCAAATAGACACAAATTCTTTCTGACAATACCCAAACTATCCTTGCATACACCTTAAATAAATATACCTGCAATATTTTAAAGATTATAAGCATGGAATCAATTTTCTGGTTATGGATGGCAGAACAAAGGAATTTTTTAACCTATTTTCCTTCTTCAAAATCTATTGAGAGCCAGTACTACTAATAATGCAAGTATCAGCAACAACCTGAACACACTGCCAGTAGCTCTGACCACTACCTGGTGTGAGCCAGAGAATAGCCTGAGAGATAAAACAGCACAACACATAGCTAAAAGCAAGTGTCGCAGTGATGGCAGTTTATCTCATCATCCTTAGATTTGAATGAGGTCTGAGCTCTAAGACAGGCCACTACAGAATCAGGAGACATCTGTGTGGAAACCTAATTCATTCTTACAACATGGCAGTGAGTATGATGCTGAAAGAGAAAGCATGTTAAAGTCATTTTTATTGTCCATAACTGAACCTTCAATGCAAAGGAGAATCCTGGATGTCAAGAGGGGTGAAGGAAGGAAAGGAAGCAGCAATTATCAGATCAATGAGCTACACCAACCTACCACTGCTTAAATGCTGATGCTTGGGGGAGTGAAGGTGGGGGTGGGCTTGTGCCCAAAGGAAACAGCCAACTTAGTAAGAGGGCACTCAAAACAATATAAATCAGAGTTGGAGCTCATTCCCTTTCTTGTTCCATTATCTGTCCATTTGACAGTATGCAGTATACAGGCTGTCATGGTTTGAAGATAACTCATAAGCAGGGGCATAAAATACATGACCTTAACCATGGAAACTACAAAAGGAAAGAAAGATACTGAAAGAACATACACTATGGAAGAATTACTTGTAGGGGGGAAACACGATTTCAGACAAATAATTCTTCAAGTTCAAAGAAATTGCAAAGAAATGTGACCTCTCTTTTAAAAAGAGAGTGACACGATAAAGATTTTATAAAAAATATAATAAAAACTATTGACACCCAACCAGAGATGTATGGTATAGGCTTGAAAAAAAATCACTTAAAAGAAAGAGAAAGTAATAAAGGTAAAAATGACTCTATGTGGAAAGAGTCAAAGTAAAATGTAGCATGACTGGAGTTTTGAAGAATATGCAGAACAAAAAGTATTCAAAGATGTAAGAGGAAAACATCCCTGAACTAAAGATTATAATCCACACACTGAAAGACCATACTGGGTCTTAAGAAAAATTTATTCCAACTCTTTTGATTCTACTGGAAGTAGAACAAAGTCTAAGTGAGCTAATTTCTTCATCCTGTATTGCTAGAAGTACAAGTATATTGTCTGAAGTAGTTTAAATTATGTAGTTTAAAAATGATGTGAAACTCTTATTATTTATCAAAAATTTACCTGACCTTTACAGGAATTATTTATAAAATAATATTTTGTCTGTTAAAGAAAAATTTACTTGCATCTTACCAATATTTTCAGGGCACCCAAGTTTATATTGCTTCTGTTAAATATAAATTAATTTTATTAGAATAGCTCTTAAATATAGAATACAGCATAATGTAAAATTTAAATGTCATTTTCTTATCTATCAATCTATCCACTAATATTTATTTAATCTACCTACTTACCTGTATGTCCTTCTATCTGCATATGTGATTTGAGAAATGCCTAGAACAGTGTTCATCCCATGTTAGTGATGGTGATTTCTTATGATAGAATTTAGAGTTTGTTGGGGAAATGTTTTTGATTGCTTCTTTGTGTTGTTTGCATTTGTTAATATTAGCATTAATTATTTCTAAAAACATTTTAAGAAGTATAGGTTAGATAATTTTATTGGGATATTTAAAATCTACTGAGCAATTTTGGCCTCACTCTAACATGTTTTTTAAAAAATTCCTTATTATGGTATTTCCCAGAGTGTGTAACACTTATATAAATAAGTAATATGCAAAAACTCTTTTGTCATAAAATAATTTGGGGAAATGCAAAGAAAAACCAAATAGTTTTCTTTAAAGCATGATTATTGAAATATCAATGCTATTGTTTTTTAAGATGCTACAGCAAGGAAAAAATTGTATGTGGTATTTCACAAACATATTTGTTTGTAGAAGATTTCTTATTTTATTCTTTCAAAACTTGTCCTTGAACTAATGTCAAGGGGGCACACTTTGTGAAGTCTCTATTAATGTTTACTGTGGTTTGAAATCCTATGTCCAAGATATTTATTAGTACTTTTTTTTTTTAATTTATTTTATTTATTTATTTATTTTTGGCCGTGTTGGGTCTTCGTTGCTGCACGCGGACTTTCTCTAGTTGCTGTGAGCGGGGGCTACTCTTCGTTGCGGTGCGCGGGCTGCTCATTGCAGTGGCTTCTCTCATTCTGGAGCACGGGCTCTAGACGCGCGGGCTTCAGTAGTTGCGGCACGTGGGCTCAGTAGTTGTGGCTCATGGGCTCTAGAGCACAGGCTCAGTAGTTGTGGCACACGAGCTTAGTTGCTCTGCGGCATGTGGGATCTTCCCCGACCAGGGATTGAACCCGTGTCCCCTGCATTGGCAGGCGGATTCTCAACCACTGTGCCACCGGGGAAGCCCATTAGTACTTTTTTTAATTGAATAAAATATTTTTTAAAATTCTACAGTGCTTTATAATTTTCAAAATTTTCACACACATGATTTCATACAATCCCATAATAACTTCCTTTTTCTTTCCCCTACCCCTATACTGCCCCTTCCCCCTTCCCTCTCCCCACTGGTACCACTAGTTTATTCTTTGTATCTGTGAGTCTGCTGCTTTTTTGTTTTATTCACTAGTTTGTTGTATTTTTTAGATTACACATATAAGTGATATCATACAGTATTTGTCTTTCTCTGTCTGACATATTTCACTTAGCATAATGCCCTCCAAGTCCATCCATATTTCTGAAAATGGTAAAATTTCATTCATTTTTATAGCTGAGTAGTATTCCATTGTATATATATATACCATATCTTCTTCATCCATTCATCTGTTGAGGGACACTTAGGTTGCTTCCATATCTTAGCAATCATAAATAATGCTGCTATGAACATTGGGGTGTGTGTATCATTTTGAATTAGTGTTTTTGTTTTTTTCAAATATATACCCAGGAGTGGAATTGTGGGGTCATATGGTAGTTCAATTTTTAGTTTTTTGAGAAGCCTCCATACCGTTTTCCACCGTGGCTGTACCAATTTACATTTCCACCAGCAGTGTACGAGGGTTCCCTTTTCTTTTCATCCTCTTCAACAATTTTTATTTGTGTTCTTTTTGATGATAGCCACTCTGACAGGTGTGAGATGATATCTCATTGTGGTCTTGATTTGCATTTTCCTGATGATTAGTGATGTTGAGCATCTTTTCATGTGCCTGTTGGCCATCTGCATGTCCTCTTTGGAAAAATGTCTTTTCAGTTCTTTTGCTCTTTTTAAAATCAGGTTGTTTATTTTTTTGATGTCGAGTTGTATGAGCTGTTTATATATATTGGATATTAACCACTTATCAGTCATGTCATTTGCGAATATCTTCTCCCATTCAACAGGTTGTGTTTTGGTTTTGTCGATGGTTTCCTTTGCTGTACAAAAGCTTTGAAGTTTAATTAGGTCCCATTTGTTTATTTTTGCTTTTGTTTTCTTTGCTTTAGGAGATAGATGCAAAGAAATATTGCTGCAATTTATGTCAAAGAGACATCCGCCTATGATTTCCTCTAGGAGTTTTATAGTATCCAGTCTTATATTTAGGTCTGTAATCTATTTTGAGTTTATTTTAGTATTAGTACTTTTTATATGAAGGAATTACATACTCTAATTTAAAAATAATGGGGAACATAGCTTTACCTTAAATAGCCATTAAATAATGTTACAAAGATTTTTGATATCATGTTATAAAAATATTTTACACTGGAAATTGGTTCAACTAAGAAAAAAATTAAAAACTGGAATAAAATATGCCAGAGCTATAATATCAGAAGCCTTTGAGTGTCAGAAAGAGTGATATTTTACCCCTTCTTTATACTGTTCATACTTTCCAAGGATTTTCAATTTTCATGTATTATTTCAAAATTAAAGAAAATGTTAGCATTGAAAAACAAGTATAAGAACATCTTATATGTGCCACATCTTCTCTCTGATATTTAGCAAGTGGATAAATCTTTTCAGATTTAAATAAGATGGGAAAACTCACACTGTGGTCTGCTTTCTGCCTCTTGTGCTGAGCTAATGATATGAAACATACTATTAAGACAAGGTCTATGCACTTTAAGTAGTATTTCAAGTGCTGAATTAATTCTATGTGAATTGCATTTAATGATTGAGAATTGATGATTGCTATTAATGAACCCAATATTTCCTGGTATTATTTGTAATTTTTATTTTGTCATAATAAGCTACAAACTTTTTTATTCTCTTTCTCACAAACTAGTCAGAGACCTTGTGATTCTGGCATTTGTGCAATGGACCCAGAAGGACTGGCTGAAATGAATGGGTGAAGATTGTTTAGCTGCTGCATAATGCTTCATCACAAAATGCATGTTGCCGTTAGCACCAGACACCATGGTTTTCTACAGATCACAATTCCCAGAATATGTTAAACTCACATCAGACTATCCTAATTATAGCCTTTAATGCCTATAAAAAAATTTCCATGATTCCCTACATTTTTGTTTTAATTGTGTAACTGTGAGATCATTCATTGCCATCCTGGAAATCATATGCAGTCACCTCATGAAGGTTTTACTATGCCCCAAGCTCTTACGGATTTTGATATTTTAACCAGAATATACTTAGAGGTTTTATGAGAATGACAGCATCTTTATAGTTCATTCATCAAATTTTTTCCGGCTAAGTTAGGGTCTGAGATATTTATAAGTATGCCTTTTTACACAAGATATTGATATAGTGAATGTCTCCCTCTGAAACAGAGAAATGTGATCAGCTTTTTTACTTAGACTTAGATCACATGCTCCATTCAGAGTGGATTCTCACCCATATCAGTTAAGATTAGATTCCTATGTGAAAAACAGAGTCCCCAAATCACAATGCCTTTAAAAACATAAAATACAACTTTGTTTCTTGTATACAAGTCTTGAGACAGATCAGGGCTGACATGGCATCTCATGTCTACAAAGCCCTTAAGGACTGAGTTTCCTTTCAGCATTCCTTTTGACCATCTCTGACATAGCATGTTCATACTAATTGTATAAACTGGCAGCTAGAGCTCCAGCCATCAAATCTACATTCCAGGCAAAAGATTTGAGGAAAGGGAGAAACATTTACAAGAGTATGGGGCAACTTTTCTTTTAAAAAGTTTTCCAGAAGCTGCCACTCAATACTTTCACTTCCATCCTTTTCCAATTTGGTTAGATGGTCACACATACCATCAAGATAGTATTTATTCTGCATGACTAACTGCTTAGCCAAAATATTATATGTTCTATTTTTAAGGGAAAAATGCTGCTTATATCAGACTACCTGAAACAGGTTGGTTAAGAGTTAGGCAGGGAGTGGCCCCCAGAATGAAATGGAGAATATATCAGGAAACATGGAAATAAATTCACAGAGTAAATACAGATGTCTAATATACTGAAAATAAGAATAAGAAGAAATATAAATGATAACAAAGAGACGAAATGCATGGTTTAACAGAGCAAGATTGGGGACAAAGGAATGTCAAAGAAGGGTAAGATAGGCTTTATATTAAATTTTCAGTATCTGTATTATATGGGTATTAGCAGATTTTTGTATCTGATGCCAATATATCCCATAACTTGCCCATAAGTTACAGATTTCCCATTATAGTACTAAATCAAGTTAACATTTTCCATAAGAGCACAGACTTGTTCATATTGCAGATGGAACTATATTCAATTACTAACTAGATTCTACAGTGTTTCACTTATTTTTTAGTTGATGCATTTCCTCTTGCTATGAAAATATCAGTTTCTTCCTTACTCAAGTTTGAGTATTTGATTTCTTAAAGAGAAAGTTAATTTTGTAAAAAGGAAGAGGAAAACAAATAGATAAAAAGGAGCTGCTATGATATAATAACTTTATTGTCTAATTCTCAGCCATCTATGAAGAATAGATAATTTTCACTCTTACAGTAAGAGTAGGGATGCAGGAGAAAAGATTGAATTATCCCCCCCAAAATAGGAGATGTAAGCACCTGCCTTAGTTGCTGACTTTGTGATTCTGTTCTAGAAAATTTTCCCATGAAAATCTTTTTCTTCAGAGAGATAATCCAGTCATCCCTTAGTGTCTGTGCAGGAGATTGGTTCCAGGACACCTGTCCCCCCCACCAAGGATACCGAAATTCAAGGAGGTCCACGACCCGCATAGAAAATGCCAGAGTATTTGCATATAACCTAGGCATGTCTTCCATGTACTCTAGATTACTCTAGATTACTTATGATACCTAATACATCTCTAGATGACTTAGAATACCTAATATAATGTAAATGCTATGTAAGTAGCTGCAAGTGTGGCAAATTCAAGTTTTGGAATTTTCTTGAATTTTTATTTTTTTTCCAATCTGAGGTTAGTTGAATCAGAGAATGCAGAACCTGCCAATACAGAGGGCCGACTGCACCGAACTTTATTTCTTAGGTGGGAGTTTTATAAAAGTCATTATCTATTTCTATGGTTCTCAAATGGAGAAAACGTGCCTCCCAGTAGACATTTGACAATGTCTGAAGTCATTTGTGGTTGTCAGAACTAGGGGCTGCCAATGGCACTTAGTGGGTAGAGGCCAAGGTGATGTTAACCATTCCACAGTGCACCTGCCAGTTCCCCCTTCCCTGTCCCCAACAAAGAATTATCCAGCCCAAATGTCAATAGTACTGAGTTGTACAACCCTGAGCTAAATGAGTTTATTTAGAATGAAGAATACTCCCTATTAGCATTAATGATATACCTCAAAATATATATTTGATTTTTTTAAAAAATAACACCACACCTACTATAATTAAATTTGTACAACTCTAATTCAAGAGCTCTTAAGCTGAATTCCATGCAATGCAAGGGTGTCTATGAATCTTGAAATCATAAGCAAAATATTATGTAGGTGTACATCTGCATATTTTTAAAGGGAAGCCCATACCGTTTATCTAATTGTCTAAGGGATTTATGACCTCACAAAGCCAGCCACTAAATTTATTTAGAATGCCAAAGAATTCTAGTGTATTAATCAGCAGTGTTCTTCCCTCCAATGAGCCAAGCTGCTCTTTCAAGCACTGTTTCTCAGCACATTCTTTAACCTTACTGTATTAAGACATGACATTCATGGAAATGAAGTTTAAAGATTCCCAATTGAATCCTCTTTAATTAATAGAAATAGTATCGACAAGCAAAGTTCCTTTTGGAGAGCTTGTGATTTAAGAAACCAGATTTCCCACTTTAACCAACATTTCTGTAATTTACACTTGAATACGTTAAATATCCTTTGTGATACATGTTGCTTTGCTGTTTAGGATAATAGTATACCCGCTACAGTTAACAATGTATTTCCTTAAGATCTGTTCCTTGTCTCTTGTCCTGTCTCAGGAAATGCTATTACTATCCATCCAAGTCACCACACCAGAAACAATAAAGGAAAATCTCCCTCATCTCTTCCCTTTCAACTCCAGTTATTTTGCAGTTCTATACATTCTATATCCTAAATTTTGTTTGAGTCCCTTCCCTTTTCTCAATCCCTCATGCTACTTTTTTCAGCTCAATATCTCACTCTCTTTCAATTGAAATATCACCTTTATAGACTGCTAACTGCTATCCCTGATTTTAGGTCCGCTCTACTCCATTTCATTCTTCATACAGCTGCAGAGCCATCTTTCTAAACTGCGAATCTGACCAGGTCACATTTCAGTTAAAAACATTGAAGATCTCCCTGTCACCTCCATGCTAACGCCCCCCTTTCTGGCCTTGTCTCCTGCTACTGCTACCCTCTCTGGAGGCTAGGCTCTAACTGCATTGATTTCTCACCATCCCTGGATATATGCTTTTCTGACTCTGCTCTGCTTTGCTTGAATAACGTTCCCTCTCTTGTTGAAATCTTATTCATCTTTCATGAAGAAGCTGGTTTCAAAGTCTTATTCTCTCAGGCAGAGGTCATTTTCTCTAATTCTTGTTCAAAAATCATTTGGTACTTCGTTTAATATCTTATCACCTTTGTTTTCCAAGCACCTTGAGCAGTTCATGTACCTATGTACATTTCCAGTAAATGTTTCTGTAATGAGATTGACACTATGTAAATTTAAGACTTTGCTCGGTACTGGACCATCATGGACAAACATTGTCTTTGTTGGCCAAGGTAAATAATAGAGAGATGATGAATTCATGGGGGGAGTGAAATGAAAATTTTGCTATCAGCTCTTAAAAATTGTAGCCTGCACTTTAGCTTTCTAAAATACTATTATTTGGAGTATAGAACATTGTTCTTGCATAGAACAAGTGTTACTCTCTCTATTTCTTTAACCACAATTCTTATTGCTGTTAATGAAGGAATATACAGTAGCTGAATTGCAGATAATTGCAGAAGGGTAGGAGTTCACAAGTTTAAGGTGAATGAATTAACAAAGTAACACCATTCAACTTTTCATTTAAGACACTGAATGACCTTGAGTCCAAGGATGATGCTGAATGGTTTACAATGCATGGCACAGACCCCGGCCCATCAAGAAATAATTATCTGGACCAGAATGTTACTTCTGCCAAGGATACGAAACACTGCATATATTTTAAGAGAGATGAACCTGGAAGCTGTTGAAATGTATGTGGCTGTTTTTACTCACACTAAATGGCCCCAAGCCTCTAGGTTTTTATTGTACATACCATGATGCCTTTTTAAGATTATACCCCCCTGAATCCAGTTTATCCAGAAGCACACTGGTTTTTGGGGCTCTATTAAAGTTAGAAGTCCCCTGATAATGCAGAATTGAAAATGTAGAAATCATACATATTGTTTATACATTTTTCCTGAAGTAAAAGAGGGAACATTAAAGTAGAATATATTAGATACCACCTGAACAAAAAGTGCCTTGAGAGCCAAACACTGAGACTATCTTTGGTTTAGCCATTATTGAAGGAGTTACTGAATTCTGAATATAATACAATAGTGGTACTTTGATAGTATAATTTACTTCTTTTGGAGTTGAAGGGATATGTCATTGAATGGCATTTGCGAAGTACCATGGCAAATATTGTTAGGGTACCTGGGACCTCTTTCTGATTAATTCTAAGTTCAACGGCAGTGAAGACTGCTTATTATTCAGTTACTTGTCTAATTTACAAAGGATCATCTGTTTTCTCTTGGTAATGTGGGTGTATACATACGGATACTCACATTTTCTAGTTCACAGTGGTGGCAAGATTGAAGTAAAGGTGATAGGAAATTGACCCTTTCTCAGGTTAAGTAAAAAATATCCTAGACACCTGCCAATTAAACTTGTAACATTGTCTTACTCCTTTCAAGTTAAACAGAACAATTTTAGGAGACCTTCCATATGCTGCATTTTGCAAAGACTTTCCAGAAATACCATTTTATTGTAATTGATGCAAGACGTTTTTCCCATCCTTGAGCTTATATTATTCAGTCATGTGTGCCTAAAAAGCAAAGCATTTTGGAAAAAGAAAAATAACATTTAAGTAGAATATATTTTATTTTGCTTTACTTCCAATTCCTTTTGAGTACCATGTTTTAAAAAAAGGAAGTGGAAACTAGAGATAATCCCTGGGCATGGGCAAGTAGAAGTTTTTCATAGTCTAGTGACTTCAGAGATGTTAATAACTCAAGAGACTTCTGATTTCCTTTTCAGACTTAAAAGGACTATAAAATTGCTTTATTCAGCAGATTTTTAATGTCTAACCTCCTTGTCCTCGACTTCTAACCCTACCTATGCTTGGGGAAAGAAGACTAGTTAACTGATTATATTAGGTTAATAAAAATGCAGCCCATAAAGTCCCACTTGCCGTTTCACAGAAGGCATCCTATCATTTATTTAAAAGCCAGAAGAAAGAAATGTCATTCCATAAAGATAAGAGCAGCATTTTATTGCTTGTCTAGACAATTTAATTGTTGAAAAACATCAGTGGATATTAGAGGGGGAAGTATGGGCATCACTTGTTTCATGTAATAAATTAAAAACCTAAAATGAATGTGATTTGACAGAATGTTTAAGCAAGGAGGAGGGAGCAGTGTTAGCATTTTAATTTTGTTTTGATTGAAGGTACTTTCGTTCCACCATGAAAAACTCATGCCATTTTCCCAGCGTACCTCATTTCCAGTGGAACTCAGTAAAATGTGCACGTGTTAACATTAGATTCGGCAGGCTTTAATGCAGTTACACAAAGGAGTTTTGCCAAAAGGAGGGATAAATATCACAGCCATTCATTTCACAGTGCTCTCCAATCTGGCTGCAACTGTTTCCCTAAGCAGCATGTCAGTGAATAAAAAAGGAAATTCAAAGGAGGGGCAGGAGAAAAGGGATTTAGGAAAAAGGGGGTTTTAAAACATTTTTGGCTTTAGAGAAAATAATTCACAATCATTAGCATGAGTAAAATTGCTGTTTAGCCTAGGCTAATGAAAACATTATGAAAGCGGAGATTTTTCAGAAACAAAATAAAACAAACACAAAAACAAAACTATCCTCTGAACACCATTAGTGAAGATTAAGGGGAACCAGGGTAAGTAAACATCCACATTTCATAGTTGAATCCTGCCCCCTCAACTTCCTCAGATTATGAAGTGAATATCCTCATTTAGTGTGCTTTTCTATGTTCATAGAAAAAGACTGTGTCCTGCTGACTGTTTTGCTAAATTGGTTCTTTTACCATTTGTTTACACTTCTGTATTTTTTACGATGCACTTTGTTGTCCTAAAGTAATTACATATTAGAAACTATAACCCTTTGGTTACAAAAATGGCCAATGTTGATATTGTTAATAAAGGAAGAGAGCAAGGCACTTATTTTCACTCTGGTTTTATTTCCTGACGAATCCACTACTGTGGCCTCCTCCGCCTGTGGGAGATGGGGCACAGAATGATGGCAGTTCTCCTGTGGAATTATCTACTCCAAAAATGTGTTGGTTCAATGACTCTCTTTGTAAAAAGGAAATATGTAAACATTGCAAAATCATTTTAAACTATGTTCTCATTTATTTTCTTCATCAATCCTAGGAGGTACATACTAATGTCTATTCCATTTTTTAAAAAAATTTATTGGAGTATGGTTGATTTAAAATATTGTGTTAGTTTCAGGTGCACAGCAAAGTGATTCACTTAAACATATACATATATTCATTCTTTTTCAGATTCTTTTCTCATATAGGTTATCACAGAATATTGAATAGAGTTCACTGTGCTATATAGTAGGTCATTGTTAGTTATCTATCTTAGATACAGTAGTGTGTGTATGTTAATCCCAAGTTCCTGATTTATCCCTCCCCTCCACATTTCCCCTTTGGTAACAAGCTTCTTTTCGATATCGTAAGTCTGTTTCTGCTTTGTAAATAAGTTCATTTGTATCACTTTTTCTTCTTTTTTTGGTTCTAATAAATTTTTTTTTTAATTTTTAAAAATCTTTATTGGAGTATAATGGCTTTACAATGGTGTGTTAGTTTCTGCTTTATAACAAAGTGAATCAGTTATACATATACATATGTCCCCATATCTCTTCCCTCTTGCTTCTCCCTCCCACCCTCCCAATCCCACCCCTCACAAAGCACCCAGCTGATCTCCCTGTGCTATGCGGCTGCTTCCCACAAGCTATCTATTTTACATTTGGTAGTGTATATATGTCCATGCCACTCTCTCACGTTGTCACAGCTTACACTTCCCCCTCCCCATATCCTCAAGTCCATTCTCTAGTAGGTCTGCATCTTTATTCCCATCTTGCCCCTAGGTTCTTCATGAGCATTATTTTTTTTTAATTCCATGTATATGTGTTAGCATACTGTATTTGTTTTTCTCTTTCTGACTTACTTCACTTTGTATGACAGACTCTTGGTCCATCTACCTCACTACAAATAACTCAGTTTCGTTTCTTTTTATGGCTGAGTAATATTCCATTGTATATACGTGACACATCTTCTTTATCCATTCCTCTGTTGATGGACACTTAGGTTCCTTCCATGGCCTGGCTATTGTACATAGAGCTGCAATGAACATTGTGGTACATGACTCTTTTTGAATTATGGTTTTGTCAGGGTATATGCCCAGTAGTGCGATTGCTCGGTCGTATGGTAGTTCTATTTTTAGTTTTTAAAGGAACCTCCATACTGTTCTCCATAGTGGCTGTATCAATTTAAATTCCAATCAACAGAGCAAGAGGGTTTCCTTTTCTCCACACGATCTCCAGCATTTATTGTTTGTAGATTTTTTGATAATGGCCATTCTGACCAGTGTGAGATGATATCTCATTGTAGTTTTGATTTGCATTTCTCTAATGATTAATGGTGTTGAGCATTCTTTCATGTGTTTGTTGGCAATCTGTGTAACTTCTTTGGAGAAATGTCGATTTAGGTCTTCTGCCTATTTTGGGGTTGTGTTTTTTTTTTTTTTTGATACTGAGCTGTATGAACTGCTTGTAAATTTTGGAGATTAATCCTTTGTCAGTTGCTTCATTTGCAAATATTTTCTCCCATTCTGAGGATTGTCTTTTCGTCTTGTTTATGGTTTCCTTTGCTGTGCAAAAGTGTTTAAGTTTCATTAGGTCCCATTTGTTTATTTTTGTTTTTATTTCCATTTCTCTAGGAGGTGGGTCAAAAAGGGTCTTGCTGTGATTTACGTCATAGAGTGTTCTGCCTAGGTTTTCCTCTAAGAGTTTTATACTGTCTGGCCTTACATTTAGGTCTTTAATCCATTTTGAGTTTATTGTTGTGTATGGTGTTAGGGAGTGTTCTAATTTCATTCTTTTACATGTAGCTGTCCAGTTTTCCCAGCACCACTTACTGAAGATGCTGTCTTTTCTCCATTGTATATTCTTGCCTCCTTTATCAAAGATAAGGTGACCATATGTGCGTGTGTTTATCGCTGGGCTTTCTATCCTGTTCCATTGATCTATACTTCTGTTTTTATGCCAGGACCATACTGTCTTGATTACTGTAGCTTTGTAATATAGTCTAAAGTCAGGGAGCCTGATTCCTTCAGCTCCATTTTTCTTTCTCAAGATTGCTTTGGCTATTCGGGGTCTTTTGTGTTTCCACACAAATTATGAAATTTTTTGTTCCAGTTCTGTGAAAAATGCCAGTGGTAGTTTGATAGGGATTGCATTGAATCTGTAGATTGCTTTGGGTAGTATAGTCATGTTCACAATGTTGATTCTTCAAATACAAGAACATGGTATATCTCTCCATCTGTTTGTATCATCTTTAATTTCTTTCATCAGTGTCTTATAGTTTTCTGCATACAGGTCTTTTGTCTCCTTAGGTAGGTTTATTCCTAGATATTTTATTCTTTTTGTTGCAATGGTAAATGGGAGTGTTTTCTTAATTTCACTTTCAGATTTTTCATCATTAGTGTATACGAATGCAAGAGATTTCTTTGCATTAATTTTGTATCCTGCTACTTTACCAAATTCATTGATTAGCTCTAGTAGTTTTCTGGGAGCATCTTTAGGATTCTCTATGTATAGTATCATGCCATCTGCAAAGAGTGAGAGCTTTACTTCTTGTTTTCCGATTTGGATTCCTTTTATTTCTCTTTCATGTCTGATTGCTGTGACTAAAACTTCCAAAACTATGTTGAATAATAGTGGTGAGAGTGGTCAACCTTGTCTTGTTCCTGATCTTAGTGGAAATGGTTTCAGTTTTTCACCATTGGGGACGATGTTGGCTGTGGGTTTGTCATATGTGGCCTTTATTATGTTGAGGAAATTTCCCTCTATGCCTACTTTCTGGAGGGTTTTTATCATAAATGGGTGTTGAATTTTGTCAAAAGAGTTCTCTGCATGGATTGAGATGATCATATGGGTTTTTTTTCCTTCAATTTGTTAATATGGTGTATCACATTGATTGACTTGTGAAAGTTGAAGAATCCTTGCATTCCTGGAATAAACCCCACGTGACCATGGTGTATGATCCTTTTAATGTGCTATTGGATTCTGTTTGCTAGTATTTTGTTGAGGATTTTTGCATCTGTGTTCATCAGTGATATTGGCCTGTAGTTTTCTTTCTTTGTGACATCTTTGTCTGGTTTTGGTATCAGAGTGATGGTGGCCTCGTAGAATGAGTTTGGGAGTGTTCCTCCCTCTGCTATATTTTGGAAGAGTTTGAGAAGGATGGGTGTTAACTCTTCTCTAAATGTTTGATAGAATTCGCCTGTGAAGCCATCTGGTCCTGGGCTTTTGTTTGTTGGGAGATTTTTAATCACAGTTTCAATTTCAGTGCTTGTGATTGGTCTGTTCATGTTTTCTATTTCTTCCTGGTTCAGTCTTGGAAGGTTGTGCATTTCTAAGAATTTGTCCATTTCTTCCAGGTTTTCCATTTTATTGGCATATAGTTGCATGTAGGAATCTCTCATTATCCTTTGTATTTCTGCAGTGTCAGTTGTTACTTCTCCTTTTTCATTTCTAATTCTATTGATTTGAGTCTTCTCCCTGTTTTTCTTGATATATCTGGCTAATGGCTTATCAATTTTGTTTATCTTCTCAAAGAACCAGCTTTTAGTTTTATTGATCTTTGCTATCGTTTCATTCATTTCTTTTTCATTCATTTGTGATCTGATCTTTATGAGTTATTTCCTTCTGCTAACTTTGGGGATTTTTGTTCTTCTTTCTCTAATTGCTTTAGGTGTAAGGTTAGGTTGTTTATTTGAGATGTTTCTTGTTTCTTACGGTAGGATTGTATTGCTATAAACTTCCCTCTTAGAACTGCTTTTGCTGCATCCCATAGGTTTTGGGTCGTCGTGTTTTCATTGTCATTTGTTTCTAGGTATTTTTTGACTTCCTCTTTGATTTCTTCAGTGATATCTTGGTTATTAAGAAGTGTGTTTTTTAGCCTCCATGTGTTTGTATTTTTTGCAGATTTTTTCCCATAATTGATATCTAGTCTTATAGCGTTGTGGTGTGAAAAGATACTTGATATGATTTCAATTCTCTTAAATTTACCAAGGCTTGATTTGTGACCCAAGATATGATCTATCCTGGAGAATGTTCCATGAGCACTTGAGAAGAATGTGTATTCTGTTGTTTTTGGACGGAATGTCCTATAAATATCAATCAAGTCCATCTTGTTTAATGCATAATTTAAAGCTTGTGTTTCCTTATTTATTTTCATTCTGGATGATCTGTCCATTGGTGAAGGTGGGGTGTTAAAGTCCCGTATTATGATTGTGTTACTGTCAATTTCCCCTGTTACGGCTGTTAGTATTTGCCTTATGTATTGAGGTGCTCCTATGTTGGGTCCATAAATATTTACAATTGTTATATCTTTTTCTTGGATTGATCCCTTGATCATTATATACTGTCCTTCTTTGTCTCTTGTAATAGTCTTTGTTTTAAAGTCTCTTTTGTCTGATATGAGTATTGCTAGTAGAGCTTTCTTTTGATTTCCATTTGCATGGAACATCTTTTTCCATCGCCTCACTTTCAGTCTGTATGTTTCCCTAGGTCTGAAGTGGGTCTCTTGTAGACAGTATATATACGGGTCTTGTTTTTGTATCCATTCAGCCAGTCTATGTCTTTTGGTTAGAGCATTTAATCCATTTACATTTAAGGTAATTATCGATATGTATGTTCCTATTACCATTTTCTTAATTGTTTTGGGTTTGTTATTGTAGGTCTTTTCCTTCTCTTGTGTTTCCTGCCTAGATAATTTCCTTTAGCATTAGTTTTATAGCTGGTTTGGTGGTGCTGAATTCTCTTAGCTTTTGCTTGTCTGTAAAGGTTTTAATTTCTCCGTCGAATCTGAATGAGATCCTTGCTGGGTAGAGTAATCTTGGTTGTAGTTTTTTCTCCTTCATCATTTTAAATATGTCCTGCCACTCCTTTCTAGCTTGCAGAGTTTCTGCTGAAAGATCAGCTGTTAACCTTATGGGGATTCCCTTGTATGTAATTTGTTGTTTTTCCCTTGCTGTTTTTAACATTAGTTCTTTGTATATTTTTGATAGTTTGATTAATACGTGTCTTGGAGTGTTTCTCCTTGGATTTATCCTCGATGGGAGTCTCTGTGCTTCCTGGACTTGATTAACTATTTCCTTTGCCATACTAGGGAAGTTTTCAACTATAATCTCTTCAAATATTTTCTCAGTCCCTTTCTTTTTCTCTTCTTCTTCTGGGACCCCTGTAATTCGAATGTTGGTGTGTTTCATGTTGTCCCAGAGGTCTCTGAGACTGTCCTCAATTCTTTTCATTCTTTTTTCTTTATTCTGCTCTGCAGTATTTATTTCCACTATTTTATCTTCCAGGTCACTTATCCATTCTTCTGCCTCGGTTATTCTGCTATTGATTCCGTCTACAGAATTTTTAATTTCATTTGTTGTGTTGTTCATCACTGTTTGTTTGCTCTTTAGTTCCTCTAGGTCCTCGTTAAATGTTTCTTGTATTTTCTGCATTCTATTTCCAAGATTTTGGATCATCCTTACTATCATTATTCTGAATTCTTTTTCAGGTAGACTGCTTATTTCCTCTTCATTTGTTAGGTCTGGTGGGTTTTTGCCTTGCTCCTTCATCTGCAGTGTGTTTTTCTGTCTTCTCATTTTGCTTAACTTACTGTGTTTGGGGTCTCCTTTTCGCAGGCTGCAGGTTCATAGTTCCCATTGTTTTTGGTGTCTGTCCCCAGTGGCTAAGGTTGGTTCAGTGGGTTGTGTAGGCTTCCTGGTGGAGGGGACTAGTGCCTGTGTTCTGGTGGATGAGACTGGATCTTGTCTTTCTGATGGGCAGGTCCACATCTGGTGGTGTGTTTTGGGGTGTCTGTGGCCTTATTATGATTTTAGGCAGCCACGCTGCTAATGGATGGGGTTGTGTTCCTGTCTTGCTAGTTGTTTGGCATAGGGTGTCCAGCACTGTAGCTTGGTGGTCATCGAGTGGAGCTTGGTCTTGGTGTTGAGATGGAGATCTCTGGGATACTTTTGCCATTTGATATTATGTGGAGCTGGGAGGTCTCTTGTGGACCAGTGTCCTGAGGCTCTCCCACCTCAGAGGCACAGCCCTGATGCCTGGCTGGAGCACCAAGAGCCTGTCATCCACATGGCTCAGAATAAAATGGAGAAATAAAAGAATGAAAGAAATAAAATAAAATAAAATAAAGTAAATAAAATAAAATAATGTTATTAAAAAAATAATTATTAAGAAAAAAAGTTTTTGTAGAAAAAGAATTTTTAATGTAATAAAAAAATAAAAACAAAAACAAAAACAAAAAAAAACCAGACAGGCAGAACCCTAGGACAAATGGTAAAAGCAAAGCTATACAGACAAATTCACACACAGAAGCATACATATACACACTCACAAAAAAAGAAAAAGTGAAAAAAAAAATATATCATAGCTCCCAAAGACCACCTCCTCAATTTGGGATGATTAGTTGTCTATTCAGTTATTCCACAGATGCAGGGTACATCAAGTTGACTGTGGAGATTTAATCCACTGCTCCTGAGGCTGCTGGGGGAGATTTCCCTTTCTCTTTGTTCGCACAGCTCCTGGGGTTCAGCTTTGGATTTGGCCCCGCCTCTGCATGTAGGTCCCCTGAGGGCGTCTTTTCTTCGCTCAGACAGGACGGGGTTAAAGGAGCAGCTGCTTCGGGGGCTCTGGCTCACTCAGGCCGGGGGGAGGGAGGGGTACGGATGCGGGGCGAGCCTGCGGCGGCAGAGGCTGGCGTGACGTTGCAGCAGCCTGAGGCGTGCCATGCGTTCTCCTGGGGAAGTTGTCCCTGGATCACGGGAACCTGGCAGTGGCAGGCTGCACAGGCTCCCGGGAGGGCCGGTGTGGAGAGTGACCTGTGCTGACACACAGGCTTCTTGGTGGTGGCAGCAGCAGTGTTAGCATTTCATGCTGGTCTCTGGGGTCTGCGCTGATAGCCGTGGCTCACGCCCGTCTCTGGAGCTCCTTTAAGCGGCGCTCTTAATCCCCTCTAGTCGCGCACCAGGAAACAAAGAGGCAAGAAAATGTCTCTTGTGTCTTTGGCAGCTCCAGACATTTTCCCAGACTCCCTTCTGGCTAGCTGTGGTGCAGTAGCCGCTTCAGGCTGTGTTCACGCAGCCAACCCCAGTCCTCTCTCTGGGATCTGACCTCCGAAGCCCGAGCCTCAACTCCGAGCCCCCACCTGCCCCGGTGGGTGGGCAGACAAGCCTCTCGGGCTGTTGAGTGCTGGTCGGCACTGATCCTATGTGTGGGAATCTCTCCGCTTTGCCCTCTGCACCCCTGTTGCTGCGCTGTCCTCCGTGGCTCCGAAGCTTCCCCCCTCCGCCACCTGCAGTCTCTGCCTGCGAAGGGGCTTCCTAGTGTGTGGAAACCTTTCCTCCTTCACAGCTCCCTCCCACTGGTGCAGGTCCCGTCCCTATTCTTTTGTCTCTGTTTTTTCTTTTTTCTTTTGCCCTACCCAGGTACGTGGGGATTTTCTTGCCTTTTGGGAGGTCTGACGTCTTTTGCCTGCATTCAGTGGGTGTTCTGTAGAGTTGTTTCACATGTAGATGTATTTCTGATGTATTTGTGGGGAGGAAGGTGATCTCCGTGTCTTACTCTTCTGCCGTCTTGAAGGTCCCTGTATCATTTTTTTAAATTAAATTCCACATATGAATGATATCATATAATATTTGTCTTTCTCTGTCTTACTGACTTCACTTAGTATGATAATCTGTAGATCCATCCATGTTGCTGCAAATGGCATTATTAAAAAAAAAGGAATAATGCTGTTCCATTTTTTTTAACAGTTGAGGAAACTGAGTCTCAAAATCTTTCTTGTCCTTATAAGTACCGTGGGATGGAACTTAATTTTGAGCCTCAGACTCCATAACCATAACATCACACTAGACACTGTGTTTAGAATTTTCAAGAATTTGCTAACTGATCAATCCATGTAGAGTTGAGCATTAGCCAATAGTAAGGAAACACCATAGGATTGCAGATAATTTAGATAAATGAATAAATGAATGAATGAATGAAGCAAGCAAGCATACATTGCACGTATCCTGTGGAAGGAACATTTTGTAAGTAATTACATACGTATTTAATCATAAGAAGTTGGTGGTAGTCTTGACTAATTTAGCGATTCATTTGTGCCCATAATGAGCAGCAGAACAAGATTTCTAGAAAGTATTCTTTGAGATAATACTTTCAACTTGAACTCTAAAACATGAAACAAAATTACTTTTTTTCACATTATTTACTTCTTTTCTATGGAAGACTTTAATTATGATATTTAATCATATCATTTATGTAGAAATAATAAAATTTTTTCAAAAGGTTGACGAAATATCCCCAGTCTGAGGTAAGCGTCTAAGGTATGCTTTTAAATAGTCTTTTATGATATACATATATTGAAATAATTATAAATGTATTATCAATATCTTACAATATTATGACATCATGATAACTTCACTATTAGAAATAACATCTTTTGTAAAACATGATTTCCATCATTGTTAAAAATTATGTCATCAAACTGATTTCAACTGAATTAAATTGGAAAATAATTAAAAACACCCTTTTCAAACTGATATGATTCTACATAGATATACACATGTAAAAAAAAATAAAAGATACAGTTCAAGATAATAATAAAGTACTTTCTGCTTGTGAATGCAAATGTTCCATGAGTAAGAGAACTTCTTTATTTTTATTTATATTTATTGCTAATTTTCTTAGAGAATTTCCCCAAATTCAATTGTCCAGTACTTATATATCATACATGGATTTTACAAACTATGTCCTTATTTCAGAAGGTAAAGTTTTCATGCCTAGTTTACACACTAGATAAAGATTCTATTTTTCTATGAAAAAATGTCAACATTTTAACAAGTGGACACTAGTAATTTACATATAAAAAGGAATAAAAATATTGATTTGTCATGTATGTTTTAAGGCATTCCTTAAACTGATTTTATGTTACTTCTTATAGTTCATGTGCATTGTTCTTATGTAGTTACTTTTGAATGAAAAACCAAACACAATAGAGCATAGTAATAGACAAAGCTGAACGTGTGTTTGGGGCTGTTCTGAATTTCACAGTTAAGACTTGGAGTGGGGCTGATGAAACAGTCTATTTGGGACAGACTTACAGGGTCAGCTTCATGGGTGTGTGACCATTGCAATTGCACAGGGTCCTGTCTTCAGAAGTATCACCCTCCCCCACCATGCCCACACCCTCTTATGCTTGGGGTTTAATGCTCTGCAGTCATTGTCTTGATATTTTTATCTTTGAATTTGTGTTGCATAAGTAAAGTCTGATGGGATAAGGGAGAATGTACTTGGTACTTGAAGCTTTCCCTCAGGTGTTGTTCCACATTCACCACCCACCTGGGTGAGCTCCAGGCCACCTACTTCCCCTCGCATACCGAGACCACTGCTGCCCTCTAGCTCGGTGGAGACCCAAACACTGGCAGCCCTGTGATGTGCTCTGACTTGCGGGGGCAGTGCCCCAGGGGCTGTGGGGGTCTGCACTCAATGTGTGCCAGAGAGCATTACATTAAATAGCAAATTAAAAACAATAAAGACTGAGTAAGAAAAGACAGAACTTTTTTTTCCTGCTTTTTGAACAGGGGCCACGCATTTTACTTTTTCACTGGACCCTGTAAGATTTGGAGCTAGACTTCGTAATTTAGAACTAATATTATTGAATGGTCATGTCTGACATACTAGCTCAGATGAGAAGGGCAATTCTGAGGTGCATGATATTTTAGGGTATTGGGTACTTATTTTACAAAATAACCATCTGGCCTTAAAGACTTAAATATCATCTCTCTAAATTGTTACTTTGTCAGGCACATATGCACTTACTAAATATCCTCAATACATCAAACATTACCTATAAGTTTGTTCAGTGTGTCTTGCTCATGGAAGTACAGATTCCTTAGGAAGTACCTGCACTGCTGCTGGGCTCCAGAAAACAGGGCAGCTATCAGAGAATCACACTTATATTTTAGAAAATGTCATAGATAATTCATAAGAAGAAATTAGTTGTGTCAACATAGAATATGATGCTAGAATTAACAGTATCATTTTCCTCATATCAAAATAATCATTTTCAAGGTAATTTTCTCAGTATTCATAGTTTGTGAAGCATGAAATAAAATGTTATGCCAAACTAGCTAGATGTTTAATGTAACTTAAAGATTACAATGAAATGCATCCATAACTGTCTTTTCCTAATTTAATCATATGTACCGAGTTCTATGTGTATCTGTATAATAACTCAAACAATTAAACTTCTTATAACTTGGACCCGATACATGGGCAGAATATAAAACATACTATGTGGGTGAAAGGAAATAGTACACAACTTTTAAAAAAATGCACCTAGGTCTTTTTATCTGTCTACCTAGAATTCTTCACCTACATTCTCTTTCAGACTGGTAACACATTGCTTAACTATCTTTGGAGAACAAGGTTACCTCAGAATTTTTATCATTGAAAGGTCTTTGAAACTTTTTTTTACATGTCTTGAAAAAACTCTGCCCAACTTCTTCCACTATAGTGGTTTGTTCTTTTTTGTTCATTCTTTCTGTAAGGGTGTTTTTAACTCTCATTCAAAATTCTCACTCTCATCAGACTTTGCTGTTGCAGACATATCATGACCAAGACAGGTATAGCAATGTTCAGAGGGGACTCAGGTGTTAGTTACATCTACAGGCTATATAAAAAGTTGCAGGGGGTGCACAATTTTCCCTTAAACCTCCTCCTGACCATGCTTAGTCTTCTACGTCACAGAATATTGAAACCAATTACACTTTGATAAATGCATGGATGAAAAATAAACTCCATATGTATAACACCCACTCCTACTAGTTTTAGGCTCAACTGGACAATTAATCGCACATGACCCCAATAGGCCACACTTGACAATGGTTTCATTAGAAGGATACAATACAATAAACAAAGCATGTCCATCAGGCAGAATCAGGTGATTCTTTAACATGTCAGCTCCCACAAGTATCCAGGGCTAACATCTTTCTCCAACACTGCAAAGTGACAGCTCAGGTATAAATCTGAGATCATATGTAAGTGTGAGACCTACTCTAACATTTCCCATGTCCCAAATAGGAATCGGTATCTTTTATAACATCCCGTAAGCAAAAAAATTTACCAGTTATAAAAATTACCAGTTATAAAAAGGTTTTCTTGTACCTCACTCAAGAAATCCCACAAGGTATTTATAGTCATTCACAGTACCCCCAGACCAGATGCAGTTTACAAATCAGGGTTTATTTTTATCATACGCAATGTAGCCTAGTAGTATAGCTGACATTCTACCAGTATTAGATTTCCATGGAAACAAAGCTAGAAGGTTAACTCAACGTCATTTTTCTTTTCATAGAGAAGGAGAAAATATTTTTCTATCCCTCTATTCACTTTAGGAAACACGAATATTTGGGAATTTGGATTACCAAACAGGTCTTATTCTCTGACTTATAAAGCAATAAAATTCAAAATGACAGCTATAATGTAACTCAAAAAACTGAAAAAAAAATAAAATGTTCTCAAAAAAAGTAGATAAGAAAAACTAATAAAGATAAAAAGCAAGTTAACAAGTAAAAATTATCAAAGTATAAAAAAGGAAAATTTGATTAAAAATTAAATTTTTATTTTGAAAAGAATGTCAAAATAATTTTTTTTCCCAAGTGTCTAAATTTGTTAGGGCTGCTGTAACAAAAACACCATAGACTGGATAGCCTAAAAAAACCCATTTCTTTCTTACAGCTGGAGGCTGGGAAGTCCAAGATCAAGGCACCTGCACATTCGGTGTCTGGTAAAAACCTATTTTCTTCCTTCTTCTCCTTGTATTCTTAAATGGCAGAATGGGTGAGAGCTCTTTGGTTTCCCTTTATAAGAGTACTAATCTGATTCATGAGGATTCTGCCCTCATGACCTATTCACCTCCAAAAGGCGACACCTCCAAATGCTATCACATTGAGGATTAGGTTTTAATATATGAATTTTGGAGGGACACAAATATTCAGCCTATAGCGCCACTGAAGATGAGGGGAAAAAAATAGAGAAGAAACAAATGAGGAACTTTAGGAATCAGAAAGGAAAACACTTAAGGAAGGGGTCCCCAACCCCTGGGCCGTGAATCGGTACTGGTCTACGGCCTGTTAGGAACCAGGCTGCACAGCAGGAGGTGAGCGGTGGACGAGCGAGTGAAGCTTCATCTGCCATTCCCCATCGCTCCCCATCACTCTCATTACCTCCTGAACCACCACCCTCCCAACCCCTGTCCGTGGAAAAATTGTCTTCCACGAAAACTGGTCCCTGGTGCCAAAAAGGTTGGGGACCGCTGACTTAAGGGACTTCTGTGTTTCAGTGTGGATAAAATAGTTAATTTTATAGAAAAAATATAAATGACTAAAAGCTTCAAGAAACATTTAAACAACCAGTAACAAGAGAAGAAAATAGAAAGCAGTCAAGACTTTCCCACTAAAATAAGGCAACATAATGAAATAATTTTATGGACCATTTCTTATCACTGACACTATTCAACATTTTACTAGAGACACTAAACAACGAAATAAGACAAAAATAAAAACCACAGATAGTCTAAATTTTGGAAAAAAAGAAGATGGAACTCAGTACTTATAGACAATATGATTACTTATCAAGGTAAATTGAACTGACAAAACTGAGAATTGACAAAAGCTTATTAGTGCCAATAAGACAAGTAGTTAATTAGCTAGATATAAGAATATTAAAAAGTCAATATATTCCTCTATACCAGTAAGAAACACAAAAATGTAATTTTAAGATATTCTACTAAAATAGCAATGAAAGCTATATACTATCTAGGAATAACCCTAACAAGAAATGTTAGAGATGTCTGTGAAGAAAATAATAAGAGTACTGAGCAACCTAAAATGAAGGTCTAAATAATAGTGATGATCTTTCACGTTTCTCATATGAATACTTAATATTGTACAGATGCCAATTCTGCCCCCACTAGTTTATAAATTCCATGCCGACCCATAGAATTTGTAAATTTTGCTAAAAAAAATAAAAAAAAAAAGAATACTCAAAAAACCTGAATGTGAAGTGTATACTGGAGAGGAAATAAATGACTAGTGTCCAGAAATACACCATGTATGTATGTGAACTGTTCCATGATAATAGCACATCAAAATACAACAAAATATAGATAATTCAGTACACACTGTTAAAATAATTGTCAATCCATTTGGAAAAATACAAAGTTAGGTTCACAAATAATACTATGACAAACAAGTTAGATAGATAGATCCAACCAGGATCGACAAACTTTTTCTGTAAAGGGTCAGATAGTAAATATTTTAGTCTATGTGGGCTCTAGTCTTTGTTACAAATAGTCATCTCTATAGTGATAGTGCCAAATGAGTGGTATGGGGGGTAGAAAATTTGGCTTTGGCTTCAGGTGGTAGTGCTGACATTGATTTAATCTCACCAGAATTTCCATACTTGGAAATAAGTTAGAATATCTACCTCATAGCTTGATATAACAATTAAATAATGTGTGAAGTATTTGGCTCTTGTGTTTAGATATAATAGGAATCTAAGTTTTTTTCTGTACTTTTTCCATGCTTGACATAATGCCTGGCTTATAGCAGGTACTCCATATATTTTTATTTAACTAAATTAAGTGAAAACTTCTTGCTGCTATTACTTTAACAGTTTGGGGGAACTGAGAGAGATTTTATTGAGATGACTTTGATCTCTTCATAGTCACTACTTCTTAAAATGAAGCAGACTCATGAAACATGACACATTGTCCCATAGTTTAAAATATTTTAAATTATATGTGTATCTAATATATATTTATATATACTTATTTCTTTTATAAAATATATATTTTATAACGTATAATTTATATATACAAATTTATATATTTATACTTAATAAATATAGATTATAAAGAAGAGAATCACAAAAGTTACACCAAGGTTCAAATAAATATAGAATTATGAGACACTTCTGTTTGGACAAATTTTTTGTAATATTTTTAGCTTTTTCTTAGCATTATTTGCTGTCTTTGACATTTTGAAATCATGTTGCCCTTACTGTGTAGAAATGCTCTCAGTCACTTAAGATGTTACTTACATAAATTAAACTTGGCAATTTGATGACTCAAATCCTAAAAATTAGTATCATTCATATTTTGCTTATCACATTTGGGTCTGGAATAATTTACAAAAATGAAAAAATGACCCTTGAAACCTTGAAAACCTTAACCTATTCCATTCAAAAAGTAAAGAACATTTTAATTAGTTTTAAGCAAAGCCTTTTAAAACAGAATGAAGCAATTAACTCACTGATCTGAAGAATGGGTCAGAAAGCATTGCCCTGAGTACTTCAACTCACTGTTGGTTATACAAAATCTTGGTGTATATGATTTATGTTTCATTATTTCAATGCTGAGTGAATTTATTTAACTTGTATAATTATGATGGTGCATTACATGTTTCTGTATTTGAAGCAAACATACAAAAAAAGAGAGAATGTGGAGGTTTAAAAATGTTTGTATTTTAAAACCTGTAATAATGAAAATTCATGAAATTTTTTAATTGGCAAATTACATACAAAAAGTTATTTGGGTCTTTTCTTTAGTGGGAAAAAATATTTGAGCCTGAGGTTAACAGATTGATTGTGATATCTGATACCACACAGTGAGAAGCCTAGATATCTGTAATGCATCTTCAAAACTCAGTAAGACTTAAATGCATTCCTTAATACCCAATCTGAGAATCCGATCAGTGGACATAGACATGTACTATTTAGAAGATTTTATTCTCTGCTTTAAATGTATGATCACTGAGAGCTCAGAGGCAATATATTCTTCCATGAGATACTTAAAAATCGGGTGGAATAGGAAAAGCTTCATAAATAATGTTTGCTCTTATCTTGGATAGAAAATGAATGAAACTCTCTCCCAATGAAATAAAAAAGAATGGGTTATTTTTCTCTCTTCAGTTTGCCACTAAGAAAACATCTGCAACTGGAATAATTAGGTATTGCTTTCAGCCGATGGCTTTGACATTCTTTTGCTGTAAATGTCTGCCATATGTATCCCCTCTTCCCCTGAGTGGTACTTTCCACATTTCCTCCAGACACTCTTCTCATCAGAATTCTTCAATAGTTCCCATTACATTTAAGATAAAAATCTAATTTTTTTTTACATGGTATAAAAGGGCACTTTGGCCCCTGCCAGCCTCTTGAGAAACAAATGTAT